>NW_010312903.1:16502-18929 GCF_000700745.2 Antrostomus carolinensis
CTCTGAATTGGGCCAGATTGTTCAGCATACTCCTTTTTGTTCTTCTCCTCTCTGTGTTCCCACACAACAATTTTGGGGCCCCAGAAGTTCCCCCAGTCCCATCCTCCATAGGTTAGTCTTGTACCCTTTCTGTTATCATCTCCTCCCTTGCTAACCCCCTGCACTCTCTTCATTTCCATTTCCTCCACCATACTTTGTTCTGCATCATATCCCTTTGCTGTCCTTTCCTGGAGGAGGATCTCAGCACATGGAGCAGCCTGGGAGATCAGAAGAGCACAAAATGATCCCTCTCTTTCAGGCATTTACTGCTAGGGGAGGAAATTATGCAGCAACCTGAGTAAGAAACTCAGAGAAACAACTGCTGAGCAGCAGCTGAGTTCATCCATTAGTGTCCTTCTGTCCTCCCCAGTGTCCTCCTGCCACAGAGATTTTCTAGCTCAGTGGTAAGAGGACCAAGATCTGCTCTAGACTGAACTCTTTGTATAGGAGAGAGAGCCTTGTTCCTTCCTTCAGAGGTCTCCTCAGCCACTCAGATGAAATACAAACAATGCATAGAGCTTAAGTGAGCACTGGAAGAAGGGTCAGTTATTGTTTGAATTTCCTTTTCAGTAAAATCAGCTGCATTCCCTTCCCTTTTGCATTTCCTTAGCAAGTCTAAGCTAGAGCTGGTTGCATTGGTAGGGTAAGTGCTCAGCCAAGCCAAGCCCTGCCAAGTCTGCTGCTTTTCAGTCCCCTTCAATAGCCAAACATAGATTTGGTTTTATCCATCTCTTTTTCTCCCTGTGGGGCTGTAATGCAGGTTTGGTCCTAAGAAAATATCTCTGAATCTGTTTTAATTATCACTCCATTAGTGCCTGTAAAATAGCCTCTGGCACACAAAATGACAGTTGGGAGAGATCCATTTCTTCTGAATTTAGATTTGTGATTTTACTAGAAACTATTCAGACTGAAATGTACCTTAAGAAAAAAAGTGATGAGAAAAATTATCTTTTCCATTTTTACCCTGCATTTCTTCCCTGAGAATAAAGGGGTCAAATGCCCTCCAGCATTACAACTGTGTCTTATAAACATTTATCTATATCTCAGTCTACTTTAACACCTGAGAGGGTATCATGTTGAATCCCTTAAGTAACTGAGGGTGCTTATCAGCCTTGTGGCTTGGTATGGGGGTCTCTGCAACTTGCTTACACTGTGCCTTGTCTCCATGCAGAGTGCCAGTGGGAGCTGGGCAGCCCAGGAACAGTGGAGCTGGGGGAGTTCCAGCAACAAAAGGAGCTCCAGGAGCCATCCATCCCATTGGGGCAGGTCACACCAATGCCAGCACGACTGTCAGACCGGTTGTCCCTATCACTGCACCTCAGACGCATTCCCAGCTGCAGGCGGCCTCTCCACAGCTGAATAACTGCTTGAGGTATTCAGCTCAGCAGCCCGCCAGCCAGACCCGCAACGCCATGCAGATGGGTACGTGTGCGCACCCGCCGGTGCTTCTAGCCCTGCGTTGGTGGGATTGATGTCGTACCCCTCGAGCACAAGCCTCTCGAATCTGCCTGTCCCTGCAGCTCGCTTTCTCGTTTTAGTCACAGCTCAGTCAATGTGGAATAGAGTATGTTTTATTTGCTTGTAATATTTATGGGCTTCTATTGATCTCTGGGAACCACGTTGTGTTTATCAGATTGTTCTGTTGCTACAGCTGAAATAGATTATAGTGTTTACAAATATTTATACAATTTATCTGAGTGAAAGCAAGCACCCTGCATACTGAGGATATTAACAGTTCTGAGTCCAGTTGGCTTGCTGATGGACAAATATTACCCTTATCACAGGGCAAGTAATACACAACTTGAAATTAAGAGGCATTTCATTGGGCTTCAGGGATGAAAGGTATTTATTAGTCAGAATGGGACCCGGTGTTAGTGATAAAGCAAAACATCTTAAAAATACTGCCACCTTTTTGAAATAAGAATAAGAGCTTGTCACACCAGGGGGCCTTTGTTCTTTCTAGGTTCCCTTTCTGATGTACAGCACAATTTTCCAGAGTACAATTTATTCCCCTTTCCTTGATATTAAACAGCTCTGATGTAGAATAAAGTAAAAGTGAATCCTGTGGTAGAACTTTATAGCAAAATTTAAAACATTTTGTTTCTGGTATTTTATAGGGATGTGAACCATTGTGTTTACAAAGGCAGAACAGTAAGAACAGTTTGCTAAAGACTGAGGTCTTAGATACAAAACAGAGCAGGCACAAATGGGAAATATGCTGTGGTACAAGTCATGGATTCATACCTTTTGAAGCCAGAAGGCATCATTATGACTGTCTAATCTCACCACCTACACAGTCCAGACCAAATTGAAGACAATGTAATCAAATACATGTGAATCTGAATCTTGTGCACTGTAGCCTCCTCTGCTCAACAGTGGCAGGGCTTT
>NW_010312903.1:18958-22012 GCF_000700745.2 Antrostomus carolinensis
TCCTCTTTTTGGTTAGTTCAGAAAGTACTGCTTTCTCCTCAGGTCACACCCTTCCAAAGCCCTTCTGCTCCCACAGTGCAAAGGCAGAAATGTCCCCTCTTGGGCAAGGCTCTCAGGAAGCGTTCAGGTGCTCCTGTGCCTCCCATGCCCATGCCAACAGGCAGATGGACTCCCCTGAAATTGAGGTGACAGATCATTTTGCTCCATGCACCTGGCATGCCCCATACCTTCCTTCCACACTGGTGCTGTGCTACACCTCCAGCCGCTTCCCTGAGTTAAGTTTGCTCCTCCATGTCACTCTGGCATCTTACAGTGCCAAGGAGTTGGCAGGCAGGGTGATCTAGGGACCACAGAGCTGCTCCAAAACCTCTTAAACAGGGATTTCTCCAGCCCTTCCAGAAGGATCATGAGATTGTAGTTTTAATTGAATAAGCCTTTGCCAGGATAAATAAAGGAAATTTTTCATGATTATCAGTATTTTTCTCCATAACGGATGTCCTCAACAGTAACCTGTGAACCAGAGCCCCTGAGAAGGTCGCTTTAGTCCTGCAGGACAGGGTAATGCATGCTGACTTTTGGAAAAGCTTTCCAAGAGAGGCAAGCTGGCACAGTATTCAAATCACGTTTCTGTTGGCTTGCAATATACATGAGTAACAAATCAATTTTGCACAAGGCCACTAATGTAGGAATACACCCAAAATGAAATATGAGTGGTGTAGAATAAAAATAGCCTTCAGTGAGCATTGCTAATTAATAGCATGTTTGATGCAGCACAGTTCAGATCCAGAGATCTCAGAGCAAAGACATATATTGTAACAGTAAGCAGATGAAATTACAAAATAAAATGTGAGAGCTCTGCTCAGAGTTGATTTTTCTCAGGCCATTTATTTTACTGTTTCTCATGTTTTGTGTTTCCTTTGTGTCTGAAAACATCAAGTCCAATATGAAAGAAGTAATGTACGTAATATGATTATCAAATCAATCTTCTGCATCCAGGTACATGCAGTGAAATTCCATTATTGTGCTTTTCCTCTAAATTTAGGAAAGCCATTACTCCCTACAACTAGTAGTTCAAAATCTTGACCCTGCAGGCTTAACCATCCTAGAAAATTAGATTTCTGAAAGCAGTGGTTGCTCATCACAGAGGTTCCAAACCTGAAAATCAGGAGACAATCACTTCAAGACAACCACTGGTGCCCTGTCTGGCTTCCTGGAAAGGAATTGCACTTTCAGATATGTGTTCTTAGTAATCCAGGGAGGGGGAGGCTGTAACTAATAGTAAGAATAGTCTTGAAGGCATTCATTGTAATAACAACTTTTAGGCCCTTCCTCATGCTACATGGTAAAATCACATCAAGTTCAAGACTGATTAATAATAGTTCAGCTGGTTTGTTATGAGCAACTTTAATAAAAAGAGATGTTACAGAGTCAAGGAGTTACTGTGAGGGAGAATAACGTAAACTTTGGAGGTGCTAATCTGATGATCACTGGCCCATCACGTTCAGTATCACTTCAGATAATTGGGCATAAGGCTACGGGATTAAATTCCCTCCTGGCAGGAGTGCTTAGCTGGTGTAATGAGTATGATTAATGACACTCTTTATCATTTAATCCCTGCTAGTGTGTGGTGCTGTTAAGCACAGAAACAGAACATAGTGGTTTGAGTTGTTCTAACATTGTTGTTTAGTTATAGATTGAGTGAATTCCAGCTAGTCCTGTGTAAAAATGTATCCTTCAGCTGAATTTGTAAGAAAACCACAGATCAGAGCAGGTCAGAAATTTTCTATAAAATGCTTCTTGATCAAAGAAGAGCTGATTTGTCAAACTCAAAGGTTTTTGTCAGGAATGGATACAGTTCAACCAGACTTCAGTTATGAATCTGTCCTGGCTCAAGTTGCAAAGGGAATAGAAAGCTGCCCAGAGCTGTTCTCTGCAGAAAACAGTGCAGTGACTAGATCCTGTGTTTTCACATCCCAGATGAATGCCCTGACCAGATTAGAGACTATTGTGAGGTGGGTGAGTAGGTTGTGTTCAGAAAAAATGTTCAGATTTTGCACTGAGGCAGAATTAAACCAGATTATGAAACCTTGAAATCATTTGTGAAATGGGCATTTTCCAGCCAGTCCTACTGTTGAATCATTTAAGTGAGGGAATGTCTGAGTGTGGACTCAGCTCCTGGTCTGTACATACTCAAAGCAGATCTGTATGTAGGTTACATCCGAGCAATCAACCAACCTGGAAGTCAAAGGCAACATTGTTGTGGAAATGGACCTGGAGTTTTGTCACACTTTTTGCATCATGAGGCATGCCACAGGCTCCTGGATCCCCGGAGAGCTGACCTTGTGTGTCAGGGTGTCGTGATCACCATTGAACAGAGAAGCAATAATTCCTGGTTCCTAGTGCTTGCAGGCAGGGTTTGCTCAGCAGGGGAAGCAAGGCTAAAAGGCACTGCATAGTCCCTTAGGGACTTTGCTGACAGAGACGAGGCTGAGCTCAGAAATCCTCCAGTGGTTTTCTGCTTAATTTATCTTGCACAGCACAGCGGTGTGCTGTTGATCATTTTGTTAGGGCTGAAACAAGAGACCTTCCTTTATAATTGCAGTCTGCCAGGTTGGTGTGGATCATCTGGGCTAACCCATTAGGTCCCACGTTGTGTTGCTCCAAAACCTATCATGTTAGGAGGGCGTTCTGGAGATTTGGAAAACAGCTCAGCTGGAACAAGATAGGGTATTTTAAAAACGCAGTAGGCTTTTTCTTTATTTCCAAGCATGGGCAGGGAAGGTCAGGCCATTCCCCAGTCACATCACTATGGAGGACCGACCATTTGGTGGCTGCAGACAGACTTTTTGCAGCTAGGAGGGGAATTTCTAGGATTTAGACAAAAACACTTGCAGGCTGAGATATCCTGGGTTAAGGCTAAGAGCTCAGCTCTCTGTTGGGCCCTGGCACCTTGTGGCAGCAATGGCCACTGAAGGGCCAGGTCTGGCAGTGCATGGGGGGCTTAACTGTGCTTTGTCCTCCCTCTGCAGCTCACCCCCCAGTGCCAGCCCCGGA
>NW_010312904.1:0-11034 GCF_000700745.2 Antrostomus carolinensis
TTGGACTCCATGAGCCTAAAGGGCTTTTCCAGTGGAGGTAATTCTGTGTGAGTCTGTGACACAGCTTTTGCTGGAATTGCAGTGAGCACAGACCTGCTCTGGAATGACCCATGGAGCTGCCACTGTCCCAGGTATCTGAACAAGCTCCTGCCAGCTGTATCAGTGACCCCAGCACGTGGCACCCACCACCCATTGACGTGGCCTTGCTGGTGGTCCCTGGGGCTGGATGTCACCTTGGGTCCCATCATCCAACCCACATGCAAAGTTCAGAGCACGCAGCCAACAGGAACTCAACTTCCCTCTGTGCCTACAGTGGAGCTGAGCAGTTTCAGACGACTGAAAAATAACATAATAGTAGTAATTAGCTCATTATTTGCAAAATGGTTGTAAACATGTTAATAATTAAGCAGTACCCACACTGTACAGGGTGCCTATGGTTACTGCAGCAGTGCTTATTAAAATACATTAATGATTCCAAGAAAGTTCCTGTAGATACTAAAACCCCTTGTTCCAAGTGTGGAGCTTTTTCTGTGTATTCACAGCAAGTGCAGGTTTTACAAAAAAGCATATAAAGAGAATTTTTCTGTAAACTACATTTTTAATGTGTCACGTACTGTGCACTTTCTGAAAATTATTTTGTGGGACTAAAGATGTCTGGTAACTAAATTATTTGTAGCATATGAAGAGTCTGATTAGACTTGCAGGTAATAAAATGAACAATATTTAAAGAACACGCTAACGAAACAGTCTGCTTCTATAAGTGATCTTTGTGGGAGGTCTACAGTAAGAAAAAAAAACCCAAAAACAAATATTGGGATGACAGTTTAAATCTATTTTCACTTTACCCTCTGGTATGAGGAATAAAATTCAAAAATATATCACTACATCACGACTGTCTGTATGTGCCAAAAGCCTCCAACCAGCTGTGTATATTTTAAGCTCTGCTTTTCTAAACAAGTGAACATACAAATTTAATTTGGGCTCTTGGCAGGTATGTTTGAATATCCTGGAAAGTTTATTTTGTTCAAAGAATTTATAATTTAAGGCTGTGACCCTAGAAACTGATATTCAGATGTGTAACTTTGTGCTGAGGAATAACCATCCACATCCAGAGAGGTGTTTATTTGACTGAAGTTGCAGGTGTGCTTCAAAATTTACATAATTAGATCAAAATTCAGATAAAAGAAGGGAAGGAATAGCACATGGGCAACCTAATCTTGGCTGCAGTTGGACAACTACACACCTACAGGTATTTGAGCTCTCCACCGAGCTAAATGAGACCATCTGTGTTGGTGGGTAGGTCATGGACAGACTTCAGTGGTGGGAAGATGCTGCCTTGATATATGGCTGAACCTTTATCTCGTTCCTTTAGGATTTAGAATTGTAGAATGAATTTGGTTGGAAAAGATCTTTAAGATCACCAAATCCAACTGTAAACCTCACACTGTTTATTAATTCCCAGTGCACACCACTTTCTGGAGGACATTGCTTGGTGAACAATGTGGTTTATCTTCCCAGTTCACTGTGGATTTGTTTTACCACTGGTTTACCTGGGTGCCATCCCTGCTGTTCATGGGTGCAGCCCAGCTCTTAATATCTCACGTTAAGTGATTTGTCCTGGAAGAGACAAATTTGAGCAAAATAAACCTGTATTTGTTTCCTTTAGCCCCAAAAGGCCAGGGGCAGTCACAGCCACAGCAACAGCATCTACAGGCTGCGTTCATAGTTGGGAGTGTGGCCAGAGTCACCAGATCCTCAGTGTCTTGCCTTGTTGAACCATGGACATCTTCAAGGATCTCAAGGGGTGTTGCAAGGGGAAATCTGTTCCAACCCTTATCCAACCTCACCAAAATCTTTTCTCCCACTTCTGTCTCACTGGATCTTGCCACGTTGTGCCTCGACCTTGCTACCAGCAGCTCTTTCACTGAGCAGCTTTGGATGGGCTTTCTCCATGACCCTCTTTTACAGGCAGCTGTTAGATCCCTCCTTCACCTCCTTTTCTCCAGGCTGTTTTAAAAAGGCTGATGAGATCAAAGTGAATGACATCCCTTGCTTTTCCCGTGCCCACAGATCCAGTCATCTTGTCCCAGCAGTTGATCAGCACTAGTGGGCAGTTTGTCCTTGTTAAGGTGATCCTAGTTCCCCTCTCAGCTTTCACAGATGCTGTTTCCAGGCACAGGAAGTTTTGAAGATCCAGAGTCTTCCCAGAGGTTGAGGTGGAGTTTGTCCTGTTTGAAGATGAAGCAAGGTCTGCCTTTTTCCAGCCATGAGGAACCTCCCCTGGTCTCTGTGAGCTTGGATAGACTGCTGAGAGCAGCCTCAGGCTGGTGTCGCCTGACTCCTTCAGCATCCTTGGAGTTGTCCTGGTCCCATAGTGGTGGTAAGTCATCTATGGACAACAGTAAGTGCATCTGTTGATAAATGAATACATATTTATTCTCCTTCCAAAGGATGATCTTTTGTTGTGTTCTCATCCTGCTGGTTTGTGTGGCTTTGCTCTGGGCTCTTGCTGGTGGCTTTGTCTCCTGGGGCTTGGTCTCTGTCTCCAAAGCCCAGTGTGTTTCCCCATCAGCAGAGCAGACCCATTGGCCTGTGGTCCCTTTAGTTTTGGGGTAGATTGAGGAGGGGAAGGTGCAGTTTTGCCTTTGTCTTTGACCATGGATGGTGTTGGTTGGAATGCTGTTCAGGTGAGCAACCCCAAATGTTTGTTTTTAGCAGAATCAAAGTGAACATTTGACTTTTCTAACCTGGGTATAGAAGTGACTGAGGGAGTGGTGGTTTGCTGTCCTCTGGGGGGTTTTTTGGCATTTTTTTAGGGGTTTTGGGGTTTTTTGTTTGTTTTGGCTTTTTTGTTGTTGTTTTCTGCAATACAGAGCTGCCTTATTTGTCAGGTTTATTATCCTGACCCATAAACCAGCTTTTTCTCATCCTTTGGTTCTCTAAAATTTCATAAGACTTAAACCATAAAACCCCGAGCACTTAATAATAGGATTATTATGAAGTACACAAGCAGTATAATTAAACATATGTCATAATACCTGATTAGACTATGGATTTAGAGATGAAGCAGCATTATGCGAAGATACAATGGAGCTGGGTTAATAACAATCAACTGATTAGTGTAGTACATCTCACTCCAGCCTGAAGGAGAACTGGCTGAGATGATTAGTGATGTTGCAAATATGCAGAAGAGCAAAAAGCAGAATGTAGGTGACGTGACTGAATAAATGAAGGGGAGTGATATCAGAGTACCACAGGGGGAAGATATTTAAAGGAGAAACAACGTTGTGAGGTAACTCACTGAAACCAGCCTGGAAGATGCAATGATTCCTGGCGTGTTTGTGTTACTGTGTATTTACAGTTGCAGTGAGCTAATTCAGCGTGGAATTCAACAGGAGATATTGTGCTGAAATAATATTGGCCATTGAGGGGTTTTTTATCTGCAGGAGGAAACTGAACTGGGCAGATACCTTGTTCTTAATTTTTACCAGTGTCCTGGTGTGAGCTGGGCCAGAGCTGGTTCTGTTCAGCAGCTGGAACAGCGCTGGGGGTTGGGTTCAGCTGGGATTTGTTAGGAGAGAAACGCTGAGAACATCCCCATGTTGCATTTGTGTCCCTGGCAGTGAAGGACTTTGTGTTTGTCCGTCTGCAAGCGCAAGATCTCAGGGGTGAGGAATATTGCCATGGATCAGCTCCATGGGCATTGGGCTCTGCCAAGGGGCTGTTCCATCTCCTGTCCCCCATGGGCAGGAGATCCATGAGGGGCTCTTCCTCTCTTGCTCTCTCTGGCTTTGGCTCGGGCTCTGGCTCTCCCGGGATTGCGGTTTTGGGTCGGGATTGTGGCTCCTGCGGGATCGTGATCTGGGAACGGGCCGGGCTTGGTGGGCGGGTGGTGAGCAATGGCACTGGGTGTCACTCATCTGTATATTTTATTACTGTTATTATTATTTTAAGTTCTATTTAAATTATTACATTGTTTTTATCCCACCCTACGAGTCTCCTTACCCTTGTCCCCCAATTCTCTCCCCTGTCCCCTGGGTGTGGGCAGTGAGTGAATGGTTGGGTTTGGCTGCAGCTGAGTGAAACCACCGCATCCCCATAAAAATCCTACTGAAAACCAAATCCAGCAGAAATGTTTAAAGGCTGCAGGCCCTTGGCTTTGCTCATCATGGGCAAGGTGAGCGGGGAGGAGCTGTGAGCCTTTCTAATGGCCAACGTTATCACATTTTCCATCAGTAGGTCTGGGTGCCTCACAGGTGCAGCAGGATCTTTGAAGAGGTTATGATTGTCTGAAGTTTCATGCAATGTTCAAGCTTTTTGTACGTTCTTAGGAAGTTCTAAAAGTTCTGTTGCAATAAATGAAGACGTGGTCCTGATCAAACTTCTTTATTTTGAGAAACCATTCTGTTTCCAAGAACCAAAGCCAGTCACCTACCATTTGAATAACCAAGACACAAAACCTCTCTAAAAATGAGGTAGGAGAAAGAAGGTCCCCATGCAAGCTTGCTGTGTTTGTGCTTTGCAGTGATGTACGATTCCCTTCCCCTTTCAGCACCGATAGGCGAGGGTCATGGCAAGCTTAGCTGCAGGGCTCTGGATCTCATTGTTGAGATCAGCCCAGAGGGGACTGAACACCAGTATTTTTGGAAAAACAGAGCTAAATATAAGCAATTTCCCCCCCAGATCTTTGCCCTTCAGTTTCTCTTCTGACCTTTGCCCCATCCTTGGAGGCACTCAAGGCCAGGTTGGGTGAGGCTTTGAGCAACCTGGTCTAGTGGAAGGTGTCCCTGCTGCTGGCAGGGGGGTTGGGACTGGATGAGCTTTAAGGTCCTTTCCAACCCCAACCATTCCGTGATTCTATGGTTTCCCTTTCTCTTCCCAAAATGTAGCAGCAGCTGGAGTCACAGATAACATTTGGGACTCTGGAGAGCATTTCTGAGCTTGTTTTATTTTTCTTGGCAACTGCTATCAGCCCATTCAAAGGGGTAGTTCCTAGATCACCTCCTTAAGAATGAGCCATTTTATTTACAGCCATTACAGTCATTGAGAATTAACTGTCATTGCTGGGGACTGAGGGTGGACTACCAACGAGGACTGGTGTTGTTTCCAGGCACAGAATTCTCTTCTGTGGTTCAATGATTTGTTTTATTGGCAGGAAAATGGGCATATTGCAAGGCAGAGCTCTAGAGATAAGCGCTGCATAAACACTCAGAGTGCTCCCTGGTCCTTCTAGTGATAAACCACTGTGTTAATGCAGGGTGGGGATTATGGCATCTGCTGTAATCCACTTACTTCTGGGACTCCCCAGCACACCTGCGTGGCATAAAGAAGGATCCTTCCTCTTGTGTGATGCTATTCTGCAAAGGGAGCTGGAATTACTGTGGGAATTATCCCAAATTCTGGGCTTTGATCTCAGAAAACTGCCCATCTACTGCCCTTTTGTGATTAAAGTCATTTGAGGAAGCTCTCCAAAAAAAAAAAATCAATTTTCTTTTTTAATTGAAAATTGAAAATTTTCTTCTCTAATTGAAAATTAGAAAAACATGAAAGGGGGAAAAAGAGATTAGATACAATGGCATAATCAAAACTTTATTAAATAGATGAATACAAGATGTATATAAGAAGGCTTAACCTGAACCACAAAGCACAGCCAGTGAAAGGAAGGAGGCAGTTAAAAGAAGTGTATAGGTTTTTAAACTATAAATAGAGTGTAAGATGTTAAATTGCCACAGCAAACAGCTCCAATCACCTCTGGGGAACAGGTAAAGAAGAGTCAGCTTGTGCCTGGATTGGGGGGAAAGGGAAGGAAATAATCAGTTTGCAGTTAGAGTCCAAAACTGGAAGTGTTATAATAAAGGAAAGAGAAAAGACACGTTCACCTGAGATGTAGAAGAAAATAAGACTGTGATGCTGTGATTTGGACTAGATGATCTCCACGGGTCCCTTCCAACCTCATCTGCTCTGTGGTTTGAGCACAGGCAGCCTGATTTCTCATTTCTGCTGTCACTTCCTATCTTTAAAGGCATTATGAAGAAATTTGAGTAGTCTATTTTTAGTCAGGCTTGAAAGCCACCTATTTTTTCCATTCCATATATATCTATATCTATATCTCCTCTTCAGGTCAGATTCTTGAGGGGCAGCTTTGATTCTATATCCTTTTATTTTTGCTCTTAATTGTTGCTCTCAGCCCTACTTTGACGAGGAGTGTCCTGCTTGTGCCCTCCCCTCTGCAGAGGGACCCTTGCCTCGGCACGGACCTGATTTTTAAAGGTAGTTTCATGCAGAAATGGGATTCAAATGTATTTTTTTTTTACCTTGCAGGAGCAGGTATAGGCAATAATTTGTTTTTAACTGCAAGCAGAAGAATGAAAAAAAGGACAAACTATAGGAAAAAAAAAATAAAAATATATATATATATAAAAGCTAATCTCATCATTTCTGAACAGTCCAAATGTTGGAATAGTCACTAAAAGGAGTACTTTTACCACTGGCTTTTGAAGGGCCATGAGTTCACTTTCTTTGGTTGGATTCATGCTGTATAGGGGGGGTGAATAAAGGCATCTGGAGAAACGAGTGCCAGCCTTGCTCTGTGCTGTAACTGGTCACACTGGTTGAACTGGGTGTTCCCTATGAGGCAGGTGATCTCTTGTCACTGGGTGCTTGGCCCCAGTGTGTTTGGATTTCAGCTTTGTTTCTGTTTTGCATTCCCTTCCCATCCTTTTTGCTTAGATGGAGGGATGTGTCATCTGTATCAAAGACTCTCTAGGTATTCCCAATCATTAGAAGACAGGAAAATTAAATTTATCCTAACTAGATGTGTCTTCATTTCATGACTTAACTTTCTTCTTTTGCCTTACACTCATATAATTTTATAAATTATGAATTCTTTCTAGAATCCTTTTCAACCTGGTGAACCTATTCCTCATGTTCTTTAGTTATATATATCTCTGTTTCACATCTCCTGGGAGTTTTGCAAATAGGATACAAGACACTGTTATGAGTTGTCTGTTGTCTTTCTCCAATGCAGGGAGAAGTAGATCTGATTTTAGAGGTAGACTGATGAACAGTTTCTTATTGATAAGAAAGATGCATTGTGGGGAAAAAAATAGATTATCTATAGTTGATCTGCTTCATAAAGCTGATAAATATGTAATTTCTCATTTGGGTTGAAAATGTGTGATTAGACCACATGGTAAAGTAAAGAAGTCCTGCTAGTCCTAACCATCCTCACCACCCAGCTTCCCCTCTCTGTTGCTTCAGGTCCGTTCTGAGCAGTGAGGACCTTGCATCAGGCGTGCAACGTGTGCTGCTGGATCTGACAGCGCTGGGTGAAAGTCCAGAGCAGCTGCCAGCAGAGGAAGAAATCTCATTTATCTATTAGTCTGAGAGATTTTATTCCAGTCGTATTCATTCTTCATTTCTGCTCAGAGGGACTAAACCCTCTAACTTCAAGAAATCACAAAAAATACCTCCCACTCTGCTGTCCCTCAATGGATTTTAATTTCTAGTGAAGAATTACACGGCTGCTGTGCTGAGGAGAAGTGACACAGGGAGCTACTGCGATTCCTGAGCTCCGTGCACATTTCCACTTAATTCCTGAGACAAGACTCGGAATAGATAAGTGAAGGAGCTGAGTGTCAGGTACCAATGATGAAAAAATCAGGTAGCAGTGAGCTCAGAGTTTCTTTGGTATTCACCACCTGCTCGTTTATTACTCTCTCTGTGTGTCTCCCTTGGAGACTTCTGAAGATCTCCAGGGGCTTTAGGGAGAAGGCATTTCACTTACCTGGATGGAGAAGGGCAAAGTAACAAGAAACACAGTTGTCCTCACCTCCACGTACATCCTCACCCTTCTCATTGGGGAGCTCAGAAAAGGCTGAAGAAAGAGGGTGAAGCTGCAACGAGTCTGTAGGCAGGAGGGGCTGGGGACTTGTTAGAAGGGATTTGGCTCTTCTGCATCCATCCTGCTCAGAAACACCAGGCAAAGAGCAGAGGGAGGTGTATGTGCAGGGGAATATCTGTTGGACTGCAAATATTCGGATGAGAGCTGAGTAGCTCTTGAGTAAGAGTGATATGATGGTGTGTGTCAGAGCCTGAGCAATTCAAAGCCCTGTGATGGCAACAGCAACACAAGAGGCAATGTTCCTCCTGCCAACTTGAGGTCTGGGGCTCTTCAGTGGGCTGTGATGTGCTGCACAGCAGCAGGGAAAAAAAATGGAAATGAGAGAGAAATGGAAAGAGAAACAGGAGAAGGGCACCTCATCTACCCGGCTTTTAAATCCCTCCAGGGATGGGGACTCCACCACTGCCCTGGGCAACCCCTTCCAATGCCTCAGAACCCTTGCAGCAAAGAAATTCTTCCTCACATCCCATCTCAACTGCCCTGGCCACAACTGGAGCCCATTTCCTCTTGTCCTGTCCCTTGGGCCTTGGTTGAACAGACCCACCCCCACCTCTCTCCACCCTCCTCCAAGGGACTTGCACAGAGCCACAAGGTCTCCCCTCAGCCTCCTTTTCTCCAGGCTCAACAACCCCAGTTCCCTCAGCCACAAGGGAACTCAGCACACTTGTGCTCCAGAAGTTGTGCAAGACGTGTTAGGATGTGAACGAGATGGGAGGTTAATGCACAGTTGCTAATTACCATTCAAGGAGCCAACATTCTGGTGATGCTGGTGCCCTTTTTCCCCTTCCTCAGTTAGATTTTTCTGAACTTTATAGCAATAAAATTATTACTGTTGGAGGAAGAAAGCAGGAGAGAGCTGAGCTGACCCATGTGCAGCTCAAAGGGCCGCAGGGATGGCTGTGGGTGAGGTAAATCTGCACCACGTTACACCCCTTCCCAGAGAAATGCCGCGTGCAGGGAGGAGATTCGGTGCTGGGTGGCTGTGATGCTTTGGAGCAGCCGATGTAATTAGGTTTCCCAGGGAGCACAGAGTGAATTGCTAATGGCCTGATTTTTTCTGTAGTCTCTCTGAAGGGTCGGTTGATCAGAAGTGCAGAGAGTCTGGTTGATCCTTTATACAACACTTTTTTAAAAACAAACCAAAACAAACCAAACTTCTGCAAAGGAAATCTGATCAGTCAGTTCCTTATGTTCCTCTCACGTGGCCTTCACTCTTCTCTCCTCGTCTTTTACCTTTCTAACTTATTTTTCTTTACTTTTTTGTTGGTGTGTTTTTTTTGATATTTTGTTTGTTATTTTGTGTTTCTTAGTTTGTTGTGTTTTGTTTTTTTTCCTTTCAAATACTTACTACATAGTAACCAGAGACGAGAACATCAAAGGAGATGTGGAAAACAGGAGAAGAAAATCTTACCATTTTCTGATTTTTTGCAATTATCTGCAATTTTTTCACTCTTTTCCAGAACCTCAATATTGCCCCAAACCAGAGGACCTGCTTTTGCTGTCTGTTGTATCTTGGTTCTCATGCTGAACCCTAGTTGGCTGTAAACTTACCCTCATCAAAGAGCTTTGTAAGTAATTTCCTGATTTAGCATATGTACCTAATATTAAATTTCCTGCTTTATTAATGTACATAGTAATTCTGGAAAATATCATAATAATGATAATTGATAATAATATGACCATGTTGCTAAGCACCCATCAAAATATCCACTGTGAGATACATATTTTTTGCCATAGTGCTGATTAGTGAGTTGCCTGAACAAAACTTGCCTCCTTTAGCACTGGGGTGTTCTAGGAATACTCTGATGTACATTAAAAAAGGATTTTACAAAAAGCTGTGAAGATGAAAAATGAGTCGTTTCCTATCAATTATTTACCTCTCCAAGGGCCTAGAGTACATTGCATCATGCAGATGCTGAAGTGCTTGTGCAGTAATAGAGTCTCCAACGAGATCACTTTCTCTTGGTGGTTAATATAGTGGAAGAATAATTCCTGAGCACATAATAAATCTAACTTTTCCTACATCAGATGCTGTAGCGTGGGAGGCCATGAAGTAATAAACTGAAAAACACCTGCTTCTTTTTAGAATAAAAGCTAATTATACTGGATTCATAGGTCTGTGGATGGTGCCAAGATGTGTGCAACAAAAAGCTTTGGTAAGTAACATCGCTAGGAAAGGCAGGTGAGATCTGGGGTCTGGGTTACTTTATAAATGGGGTTTTCCTGTTTCTTTAAAACATTTTAAAGGGTTATCTAAAAAAAAAAAACAAAAAAAAAACCCAAACCAGTACACCCATAGAAAAGCTGATAGAGAGGAGTGTGGTTCTTGTCAGCTGGCATCTGACCGAGACTGGTGTCCCCAAAATGTGAGGGATGATGCTGCTGTGGTTGGGATCAGGTGTTTTCCCATGTGCTGTCGTTCTAAGGTGTCCTGGTTTCACTAGGATGGAGTTAATTTTCTTCTCAGTAGCTAGAAAGCATTGTGCTTTGGTGTCAGGGTGGGATTTGTCATGAGGAGAATGTTGTTTAGGTACAAGGACATCATGTTTGGGTAGATTGCAAGTGCAAAGGACTGGGGTGCATACTAATTAGCAAAACGTCAAATTGGCGTTTGGCTCTGCCAATGAGATATTCCAACTCATAACCTGACATGGGCAGGAGATTCATGAGATTTGGCCAGAAAAATGGGGATTCTCTTGGGGATCACTCAGGCTCTCGCTCTTTTAGGATTGCAGTTTCAGGTTTGGGGTTCTTTTTCACTCCTTTGAGATCATTATTGGTGGGTGGTGAGCAATTGTACTGTATAACATATATATATATATATATATATACACACACAATTATTATAATTACTATTTTAATTTTATTTTACTCCCATTATTAAACTATTCTTATCTCAACCTACAAGTCTCCTCACCTTTACCCCTCCAATTCTCTCCCCTGTTCCCTGGGTGGATGGGGAAGGGAGTGCGAGCGGCTGCGTGGTGTTTGGCTGCTGGCCACGTTAAACTACCACATAAGGCACAGACAATATTAACATGAACCACAGGCACAGGTCTTACTGCCATGGAGCCCGTTTGTTAGAAATGAGGTGTTAGTCCTACTCAGCCTCCTCAATGAGGACAGGCCTG
>NW_010312905.1:0-25120 GCF_000700745.2 Antrostomus carolinensis
TTCCTCTGGCAGCGGCGGCTTAAAAAACCAAGATTTTCTGTAGCTGTTAAAAAACAAGAGTCTGCTTTAGCAATGGGATCAGGTTTAACCAGGAACCTGTGCTTCTGACTTCCAACAGAGCACGGGAAGGATTTCGCTTTCCCTCGCACAGCGCCTGGCAGCCCAAGCCTCCCGCACTCTGCCGTCACCGCTTGTGACATTCTGAAGTTTCTCCCTGTGAAAAGACTAATTAAATTCTGCTTTATCAGCGTTGCAGGATTTTAACAAACTTTCCCGTTTGTTTCTATAGTGAGTGTCAGCATACTTATTACAGAACTGGTGTAAAACTCTTGTAGTCTGGTGGAGTGAGTACTACTTTGGTAGAAGCTGTAGCCTTCCCCCCCCTTCTCTTTTTCCTAGTGGGTTGCAGATTAATGTGTGTTATTTAAAAAAAAAAAAAAAGCCAAAACCTACATATACATCATTTTAGAAAGGCCTTCTGATGTCCTAGATTAACTAGGAGTAAATGAATTTAGTAAATATCTGTCAGTGACCTGCTTGGCTCTTGTCTTGAGATGCTCCTGGAAAGCTGTCAATGAGATTTTATTTACTAATAGAAGAATTGCATAACAGCCATATGAACCAGAATGAAAGAGCATTTGAGTAGAAGGAGGCTTGATGTGAGCTCAGAGTTCTCTTGAGTTGAAGCCAAACTCTGTGCCAGTAAGTTGCTATGCAGTAGCAGACATCTGTCCTTCCAGTCTCTAAAAATATTGGCCCTGTGCTTTTATCGTCCCTCTTCCAAAAGTACCTCAGCTATCAAAGTAATAAAATGCTACCTCTTCCCCTCTGCTTCCCCAGCCCAAGAGATGGATAACATCAAGTGTGGAGAAGAGGCTAGGCAGGAGGCTGCTGGTCTCATGAAGCAATGCAAGCGTTTCACAAGAGTGTTCACTTGCTTGCCTCATCTCTTGATTTTTATTTTTTTTCATACGTTCCTCACTAGGTTACTTTTCTTCTCCTCATCTCTGATAAGGAGTTTGTACCCCTTTTGAGGGAGAAGCAGTGCCTGGAGAAACATGAAAGCTAAGTTCTTGTGTGAGATGCTGTCGATTTCTAAATTACTGCAACAATACCCTAATCACATTCCTTTTGAGGGCTGATTGTGGGCTAGCTCTTTTTGCACAGGAATAATGTTTGAAATAACTACAGAGAAAAAAACAAGCAGAACTAGAACAAATCAGTTCAAAGCTTTAGTGCCTTGCTTAGTGGCAGAGATAGTAGACAACTGAAAATCCCAAAGTGGGTGCGTAGCAATCTGTAACATGGTCTGGGGTTATAGATTTGCGTAACTGGCTCTCCTGCTGTGTGCATACTTCCTGCATGTCAGAGAAGCCTATTCTCTTGCCCACATTCCTTGGAGCTGCTGTCTAGGTGCCTGTGAATGCACACTGGTTACAGCTCTGCATTTGAGGTGCCTCGGGCTTGTTTTCAGAGTTGTCAGTCCTTGCTGCTCCTGAAATTTTGAGGGTCATCTAATAATACACTCTTAGGGTATAGAGGAAGTAGTGCAAATAGCTGTAATTCAGTTAATACATCAGAGTAGAGCTTATCACTGTCATACTGCCGGAGACAAATGCAAATCTGGTGGAATGTGGAAGCAAGTGAAGATCTCCACTGGCATTTAGGACTAGCTGCCAGTCTAGGTACTTGCTGAGGACTGCTGGAGTGGAAGTATACAGCAAGCATCCTTCCCTTGTGTTGAGATGCAGAACAGGGTGGCTCGTAGCACAGGGAGGTGATGGTGGTAGTTGGTGTGCTGAACTTGAGACCATCTCTGGAGGAGACAGCCTCCAGCCTAATTTCAGTGCATTTGCCTGGAAAGTCTTGACTCAAGTCCTTCCTCTGCAGGCAGGTCTTGCGTTTTAGATGAACGCTGTAGTGACTTAGGTATATTTTTCTAAAGCTGCTGTAGTCTCCTTTTGGTTTTGTGCTTAGTCCCTGTTGCTGGTATTCAAATACTGTAAAACAAGATGTGTGGGTTTGTTTTTTTTTACCTGAATCTATAGGGGGGATGGGTAAAGTGTAGAGCCAAGGAGCTAAGTTTGTTCAGTCATTACAATAGAGAAAGACTTTATATACTGGTCTGTCTATGACTTTAACTTCAGTAACTGAGGATGTTCCACTTCTTTCCTCATAACTGCTGAGAGGCAGGGAGCTACTGTTGATTATTGCAGATGTCTGGATTCCCAAAGGCACTGGGACACCCTGAAATGTCTCTGGGGAGTTTGACACTCGAGTGCTTTTGAGGACCTTGGTTATAAAGACTTGCCTGAGACACCACCATGATAGCTTTAAGGGAGTCATAAAGATTGATAGGCCTCTGAAGGCTGGGGGAAATAAATATCCTAAACACTAGATCTTCTCCAGTGTTTGTATGGCACCTAGTGCTGCTGCTATTGAATCTAAGTTTCAACAACCTGAATAAAATAAAATAAAAATCACTTGATTGTCACTAAGATGTAGGTATTTGTCTTGCTGATATTCTGCTAGTTTATAGCATTGATAGCAGGATACACAATATCTGAATTCCTAGTACATTTTATGAGAGATGGAAACACACCCAACTCTCTTTCCATTTTTTGGTAATTTTAAAAAGGTACTGCATTTTCATCACATGAAGTATTTTCCCCAACCAAGAACCTGGAAGATGAATTGGGGAGTTGTGTTAGCACCGTCTCTGAAGGTATTTCTAGCCTACAGGAGTTTTCAGCAGGATACCCGTCTAAGACCTTTCAAAAGTATAAGGGCAGAGTTTATGGGAGTGGAGCTTGGCAAATGTCTTAAGTAAATTAAATTGATGTTCCTTTCTTCCTAACTCATTCCCTAATAGATGACTGTTCTGCCTTTGGCCATTTCAGAATATTCATCCATAAAGTCATGGATACGTCTGTATAGATTTGACATTACATCTCTACAGATTGTCGTGTTTGCTGTTTCTGAAGAACATCTAGTTGAATAGTTCATACTGAATATTAGGAAGGGAGTAAGTATAAACAAGTACTAGCTGTTGTTATCCATGTGGGTTTCTCATTTGAGAACTGACATTTCACAAGGAGGACTCTGCGTCATTTTTCTCTATTTCTAGTTGTAGCTGGATGCTTCAATTCCAATCTAGTCCTGTTGGACTGAGCATTGAACATGGAAAAGTCTTCAGAACTGCAATGTATCTTATGCATGATCAAACCAGAGAATATGGCCTCAAATTTGAGGGGCACACAAGGGAGGGCCTTTTTATTTTAGTGACAGGGAAATTGAAAGCAGAGAAAGACAGTGGTATGTCCCAGTTCATGCAGCAAGTCTTGTCTCTTTTACTGAGCTCTTCAGTGGGCTGGATGTGTGTTGACAGACACTTCCAGACAAAAGAGCTGGAGTAAGAACAGAGTAGAGTTGTGTGTACTGAGTGAATGACAAATTTGCCTGGACTTCACTTGAGCTAGGATTTTGCCTGGAGTGCTGTCCAGTCTGCCAAGTAAACCAATCAGTGCAATGTCACATTTTGATTTTCCTCTCATCTCGTCTTGTAATTAACTGTGTCCATTTGTCTTGTTGATGCAAACTTTTTTTCTAGCTGTCTAGAACTGATTTTGAAAACACTATTTAACAAACTGCACATATCCCCACATCGACAGTCTTGCCCGGGTTTGTGTTGGTTATATAACATCCACAGGAGGCTTCAGCTGAATCCATTAAAAATGAAGTTTTAACACTTGCAAATTCTGAATATCAAAAGGAAGTGTAAGAGTAGAGAGTTGATGCAAAGCATTCTGAAGGAAGGAGCAATAGCTGTAGATCCGTTAGTGATGCAATATCTATGGAGCTCTAACTTAGGGGCTTAAATGCTTAAATTTGTACAGTTCAGCACATCCTTGCCAGTGATTTGTGAACAGATAGAGGGATTGTACTAAGTTACCCAAGGCCCTTGCTATCTCTGATGTCTGATTCTGTTTAGAGTGGGATTAACTGTGTATAAATCACTCCTACTCTTGTGTAGTACTTGGGCTTCTCAGTGCATTTTTCAGTATGTTTTCATTAGTAAGTAATAGTAGATTAACTAAGCCAAGAATTATTTGTCTTCATAGGTGACATTAAGTTTAAAAAAATTCTGTTCCATTTGACTTTTCTTGTATAGGAGGATGGGTTACTCAAGATGGAAAAACTGAGCTGTGCTGATAAAGAGTGGGGAAATGTTCCCATTGCTTTTGGTCACATCATACATGCTTCCCTGCTTTGGCCTGAGAACTAGAGAGAAGAGTGTGCTCAACTGAAAGGAAATGAGCAGGTAGTCAGAGATGAAGCATTGGGTGGATTTTTTTAGGACAGTGTGGACTTGCCGCATTTATGTGCGAACAGTCAGAGAGGCTGGGCAATGGCTGATGCCTCCAGGTAGTCCTGTGGCTTTGACACTGCTAAGGAGAAGCTCGAGTTTGGGCATGTTTTTGGCATTGGATAGTAAATAGGTCAGGGGAGCTTGGGCATGCAAAGCATTTGAAAAGCTGGGTACTGAAGGTGGGCAGCAGAAGAGATGCTAGCAGTATGGATGCCTCTGGCTGCTCTGCAGTGCTGGTTGCCACAAAGGCTTATGCTTCTAGGTCAGAG
Source organism: Antrostomus carolinensis (assembly GCF_000700745.2). Classification (NCBI taxonomy): domain Eukaryota; kingdom Metazoa; phylum Chordata; class Aves; order Caprimulgiformes; family Caprimulgidae; genus Antrostomus; species Antrostomus carolinensis. The sequence goes on from NW_010312905.1 coordinate 4,639, forward strand.
CAGGGCTTGTGATTTAGAAGGTCGTCATCCAGAGAATAAGTGCTGGTGTTGTGCTTCATGAGAAGACACTTCTGGGGTCTGTTGTCTTCTCCTGTGAGCATAGGTGTGTTCACACAAAGGAGATGTAACTGTATGGTGGCAATGGTATTCTTCCACACCCTTTTAATGGTATTCTTCCAGACTCTCCCACCCCCCCTTTTTTTTTTCTCTTTATGTTGCTGGATCTTGTAGAGAGTCTCTAGTTCTTTTCTGTAACCTCAGAAGGTTAAAAAAAAAATTTGAAGCATTTTTGAGAGGGGAAGGGGAAATTAGTTGATGACATGAATTGTACGTTACTGCAGAAGAGTGCTATCTGAGATGGAGGCTTCTCAGGGTGTTCTGAAAGAGGTGCAATATTTTTTGACACCTAAATTAGTTTAATCCAGTACTTATCAGTATAGGGTAGTGGTCATTGACATGAACAGTGTGCATAGTGTACAGTTTTCCTGTAAACCTGTAGTTTTACTTAGTAAAATTAAGGCTATTTTACTGTTGCATCACTGGATCTTTGGCCATTCAAAGAGTTAATTGTAACATTGTTTGAAAGGCCTTGCTCTGATTTTATTGCAATTTAATGAAAGGAAAAAATATGTCATTATTCTTGTTTACTGTGTTTTGCACGAACCTCACTGTAAATCAGTGGGGAAGATTATCCTCATCCCCTTCCTACATTTAAACCTAGAGATTGTATTGGGTATTGAAACACATTTTCAGTGAAATCACTGAGGCCAGAGATCACCACCACTTCAGTGTCTCTTGTTTTAACTAGATAGGTTTGTCACCAACCTAAAGATCTTTTCTGTGGCTTGTATTGCTGAAAGCTGTTTCTTAATGTTAAGATGGAGGACTAGATGTTTAATTTTTGAGCTAATGTTTAAAAGCATGTGATCAGCATTAGCTGTTGAGAATCCCTGGAGTTGAGCACTTCTCTACTGCTAACTTGCTGCAGCTACAGAACGACAGCACTCAGTATTTCTTATCACATTTGTTCTGAAAGCAGAGAAATGCCACTCTTAGCAGGGATTGCTTCTTGTTAATACCTGTGATTCATTGCAGAAATACTGTTTTGAAGTGTCTTGATGCTCCCTAGTGAATTTCTAGTAGTTTTTCCCTATCTTGTAAAACAAGAGTGTATTAATGGTGCTTCCTTTATCCCCCCTCTGGCAAATGAACAGTTATCATAAAGCTCTGCTGAATCAGGATGCTGACCTCTTTTTACATCAGTTCCAATAATTACACCCTCTGAGAGGTGACTTCCTCCTTTAAACAGTGCCAAGAAGAGGCAGCACTCACCGCTTCATGGGTTTTTATCTCTACAGCTGAAGGGTTATGGGCATTATGATGCACAAGCTATAGTCCTAATGTTTAACTATGTCTTATGGAAAAAATACAGATGTGACACATATTAAATTTGTGAGTGCTGTTTTTGTGTGCTTGTGCATGCTTTTTTAATTATGCTGAGGACTTGAGTTTCACATTCAATGTATAAAATGCACTTACGCAAGAGGTGAAGTATCCAGTGGGAAAATAAGTTGGCTTCTAATAGAAACACATCTCACCTCCTTCCTTCCTCAAAAAGGGGAAAAGTAGCATATTAGGAGTGCTTGCAAAGCTTATTAATTACTGTATTACAGGGTCTTCATAGAAGAGAGTTTAGCTTTGCAGCTGTTCTGTGCCTATACCTACGAGGAGTTGTCATCTCCCCCATAGCCCTGTGGCTGAGTGCTTTATCTTCCATGGAAGCTATAACAAATATTTCGTTCGTGGGAGCCAAAAAAGCTGAGGGAGTGGGAAGGGGAAAGACAGCCTGTAGCAGACAATTCTTTGGCAATCTGTATGTGTGGAAAGATTTCTTGTTTTCAATTCCCCATGCACAGGATTTCTTTATATTTTATTAGCTGGTCTAATTAAACTGTTTACCTTTTTAGTCAAATATGTTTAACTTTTAAAATAATAAGTCCTGTTAAGTTTTGGATTTTGTGGGATATTGTATGACGTTTCTCAGCTTTTAAAGGTCCTTTACATTGTGGTTTTGTTTTGGTTTTCCCAAAAGTTTTTAAAAGTCTGTGGTTTCCTCCTCCATTTTTTTCCCTGGTGTGGTATCTAAAGAAGGCCAGATAAGTGTAATAGCATTTGTATTGTCTGTCCCCTGGCATTTCTATCCTTGGTGTCGCTAGAGAATGATTTAGGAGATTATTGGGCTCTTGCTGAGGTTCAGGCTCCTTTCCAGTGCAGGTTGTGACAGATGTTGTGCAATTTAAACACGTTCTCCAAAGTTTCTGTAGGTGTAGCAGAAATAAAGCTGTGTGCTTCTCTCAGAGCAACCTAAAATAATTCCTTCTTTTTGATTGTTCAAAACTTTTTTTTTTTTTTTTTTTTTTTAATTTTTTGTTACCCTTTTACAAATCCTCCATTCAGCCCAGGAAAAAGCTAAGAAATTGTAACTTAAGACAGGGAGTGAAAAGCTTCTGCATTTTTTTTCTTTTCCTTTTGCGTCCTACAGAATTAAACAAAATGCCACAAGCCTATTCTCCTTGAGATGAAAAGCAAGAACTTCGAATGAAACCCCTAGTTCGTATACCTGAAAGCAGTCAGGAATCTGATATGACTTCAGAATGACTGTTTAATTAGACTTAGAGTAACTTAATTAGATTTAATGATATTTTAACAGCGTACAGAATTACCCCATCCAGATTACCTACAGGAGGTGTGTGTTCTGTGGGAAATGTTTTTGTGTGTATGTAGTGTATGGGATGTTTTGTTTATTTGGGTTTTTTTTGAAGAAGTGTACTTGTGTTTGTCTTAAATGGCTGCCAGATAAATATGGGGTTGAACTAAATGACATGTTTACTTAGCAGTAATTACCATTCTTGAATGGTACTTAGCATTGCATTTTGTGGAAGTCTGCATATATATTCTACCAAGAGTATACCGTGCATTTTAAAACTCATAGTGGAGTGATCATGTAGAATGTAGCGAATTGCTTCGTAATATTAAGATATTTTATTTTATAAAAAATTGAATCTCACTTTGCTTATCAAACTGTAATCTGCTATTTCTGAAGAGTGATGTGAAGCATTAGTGACCCTGCATGACCTATTTGAATTTATGCTCCAGTCCTCATTTCAGTTATTTATTTATCTGGCTAGACTCGTAAGATTTTTCTCTTCTTTTTTCCTGGGGTGGAGGGAGGAAGTTTATACAGCTGAACATCCTTTACTTTAAACTGTTCCTTCAGAAGGAATTTGTATAGCAGCTAAAACTTGTAGATGAGAGGGGCTGGCTATTTCAGTGAGTGTACTGTAAAACAAGAAATTTGGAATGTTTTTGCATAGATGGCTTTGCCCAGTCCAGATGTATGTTGCTCTTTCATTCAGCTTTTCTGCTGTACTTCAGGAAAAAATGCCCCTTTGAGATGCTGTTCGCCGTTACATTTGCCTTGGATCAGTAATGCGTGGTATATTGAAGCTTTCTGTAGGAAACTCAGCCCTAGGCACTGGCTCCCTGTTCCCCTGTGAGAGCTTGCAGCTTGTCTGTAACGTTAGTTGTATATGTTTGTGCAACTGCTGCTTTTCTTCATTTGAAGGGGAGGAAGGGGGAACATGACTGTTTTTGATAGAGCACTGCCAAATTAAAAACAGATACGACTCCAAGAATACACATACAGTTTCTCGTGGGGAAGAGTATAAAACAGTTCTTTCAGTGACAACTTCTTTTCTTGCTCAGGTGGTTCTACCTGCTTGGTTCAACTTGTGTTGAGCTGTCCTAGTATTGTCATACGTAATTTAAGTATAATTTTGAATTTGGTTAGTGGTTAGACTTATATATACAATAGTGGTGGTACTTCTGCTAGCCAGTGCAGACCCACGGTTATAGGCTACTGAAGTTTTAATTAATGACTTTGTGTACTTATTTCCACATTTCCTACTTCACAAATGGCTTCCCTGATGATAGTGTTAAAATAGGCAGTGGGCAGAGAAAGCTGCTACGTGTATGAACGTGTCGATGATCTAATTGTGTCGAGAGGTAGCTAGTATAACATAATACAGGCTCGAGTTTTTGGTACAGATTTGCTCTATTCTTCTGTGGTCAGACTTAGGCTTGCTTTTAAGCTTGGAGAAACAGAAAGTTTCCCTTAGCTGGCTGTTAATCTTTTTTAGAGCTTGAGGGCTAAATCCTCAAAGGGTGATATAGGTATGCAAATTAAATTCAGACTTGGCTGCCAGTAAACTGAATGGTATCAAGTTGGAATCTTATTTTTCTTTCCTTTTTTGTTTAGATATTGAAGAAGGATAAAAAGCTTCTCAAAGGTTTGGAAGGTTGAATGTGATCAGCATGAAGAGCTTAAAAGCAAAGTTCAGGAAGAGTGACGTAAGTATTTCTGCTCAGTTTGTCTGCTGGTTTCCATGCTGGAAACAAATTCTTCACTCCCACCTTGATAAGGTTGTAGGTTAATGAATTACAGAGAAGAAAAACTTTTTCCAAGCAAAGGCAACAGCTGAATATGGTACGGAGAAGGCTGTTTCTATTTGGCATGCAATTCTCTGTTATGCAAATTAACAGTATTTCACTACCTTGCTCCCTGTAACTGAATCGGGCACATGTGTGGGGGTCTGCAGAACTTCCATTAGATTGTGCTGGTGCCCAGACTGAAACTTTGTTCCAGGTATAGGATTAAGCCTGGTAAGGACTTTACTACCCAATCATATTTCTGTCCATGCATAATACCGTTCTTATCAGTGTGGTGTTTGAGCACTTAACGAAAGGTCTCCTCAGTCTGTGTCAGGGTTTCCTTGTCAGCAAGAATACAGGAACCAGCTGTACAATTAGGGCAGCTGTGGCTTATCAGTTCTAGTGTGACAGGAGAGGTGGATATGAGGCTTGAGCAGCAAGAATGACAGACATAAACGTGGAGGTCCTACAGGAGATTCTTCAGAACTGCATTTAGAGAGACATTAGGCTGCACATCATATATTGCCTTGTGCTAGTAGTAATAGTGTCAGTGGAGACTGAGACCCAGGCTTGAACTTTATAGTAAGCATACTTCCCTCGGAGCAGCAGAACTGCTGTAGTTTAGTCCTATTCTTGTCTTTCTTTTCCTACCACTGTTCCTTCCAGCTTTTTGTCATGCACTGATGTTAATGCTTATTTGACCTTTTGGAACAGGTCCAGAGAAGGGCCACAAAAATGCTCAGAGGGATGGAAATCCTCTCCTATGAAGAAAGGCTGACAGAGTTGGGGTTGTTCAGCCTGGAGAGGAGAAGGCTCCAGAGAGATCTTATTGCAGCCTTTCAATACATAAAGAGGGCCTACGTAAGATAGATAGGGACAGACTTTTTAGCAGGGCCTGCTGTGATAGGGTAAGGGATGGGTTTAAAAACTGGTTTTAAAACTGTTAGTTTTAAACTAAAAGACAGTAGGTTTAGACTAGATAAACAGAAGACATTTTTTACAATGAGGGTGGTGAAACACTGGACCATGTTGCTCAGAGAGGTGGCAGAAGCCCCATCCCTGGAAACATTCGAGGTCAGGTTAGAGCTCTGAGCAACCTGATCCAGTTGAAGATGTCCCTGTTCACTGCAGGAGGGTTGGACTATATAGCCTTTAAAGGTCCCTTCCAACCCAAACCATTCTATGATAGTGCAGTGAGCAGTCAGTGAAATAGGTGACTTTGTGTTTAGTTGACTTTCCAGATGTTGTGTAGAATTTGTAACAAGTCTCCATGATCTGTGAGAATGTAATGTTCCATCCTTCATCCTAAACTTGTGTGTTGCATTGAAAGAAGTGATATATTGTTGTTTGTCATGGCCAGATTCTGATGGAGTCCTTGAGCAGCCATGTTTGGTGGAGATGCATTAGGTTTGAAAATTGAGCTTTTTCAGAATTTTTGATGTTCAGGAATAAAATTAGACCCTGCACTCAGGAGTGGTACAAGCTGTGCTTTGATGTAAATATGGTCTGATGGCATACCATTAGAGTTGTGTCTGTAGCCGGCTTGTAATGCACTTGAGTAGCTGGGAAGAAGGAAGAAATGCTGTTCCTGTATAATCTGCAGAAGTACTGGTTACTGCTTAAAAAGTCTTTTCAGCTACAGGTTAGCATTTGGTGCAGCTGCTGTATTGGCTTCCTAGCAGCACTGGTGGATGCTCTACTTCTTCAGTTTAGCAAGAGTTCTTTCTAAAAGGACTACCTCTTATAAAGAAGCCTAATACAGCAAGCAACCTTTGGGAGCAGAGAGGAAACACTTTCAACTGCTTATCAGTGTTTGGCTTTTGCTAGTCACCAGAATAAATCAGCCAGTGATACAGTGCCTTGTGCCACTTCACAACCAATAAAAATAATGGCACAGGTATCTGGTGTCTCATCTAACTGAATACAACATTCACAGAGTCACGGAATGGTGGGGGTTGGAAGGGACCTCTGGAGATCATCTAGTCCAACCCCCCTGCGAAAGCAGGTTCACCTAGAGCAAGTTGCACAGGAAAGCGTCCAGGCAAGTTTTGAACATCTCCAGAGATGGAGACTCCACAACCTCTCTGGGCAGCTATTCCAGTGCTCTGTCACCCTCCCAGTAAAGAAATTTCTCCTCATGTTTAAGTGGAATTTTTTGTGTTCCAGCTTGTGCCCGTTGTCCCTTGTCCTATCACTGGCCACCACTGAAAAGTGGTTCAGTTTAGAAGTGCTGGAATTTTGTGGTTGGACATCATTGCTCCTCTTGCAATGAGTAGCAGCAGTGGCTATTTTGAGTTCACCTACACCAGTAAAACTTTTTATAGGCATCTGCTTGAGTAATGAGAACAGTCCCTTGGCTAATGTATGAACACTCTGGTATTATGGAAGTTAGGTGTGCCTGTGTGTTAGGATGACTTCATTCACACTTTTATGCTAGTTGGCCGGGGTGCTGCTCTAGAGCAAAGGCTAAGTGACATGCGTGATGCAACTAGATCGTGCTGAAGCTAGTCCACCCACTGTTATAAATTGCACTGGTTCACATATTCCTTAGTTATCTGTCCTTGATAACTCACTCATGCCTCTCCTCAAAACCAAGTGGAGTCTGAAAGTAATTGCTGTTTTGATTCTGCTGCTGTCTACTGACTGGAGACGAAGTTGACCACAAAGGATTTTTCAGATACCTAAAATTTAGATATGCAGCTCTAAGAGCACAGAAGTCTAAATCTGTGACAGTCTGGTTTCCTCTGTGTTGAAGCCAAACCTTAAGGGCATAATTCAAAACAGCCAACAGGAGCTGTTGTATATTTTGTGCAAGATAAGCAAGGAAAATTATCCTTCTCTTTAGTTTCCAGAAGCTACGCTTAGCTGTAATTTGTGAGGAGGAGGAGGAAGAGGAGGTGGTTTTAATTGGAATTAGTCTTATTTGTATCTCAGTTTATAAGATGTGGTAACTGCTTTTGGATTGGGGATAAGGGTAAAGTCAACAGGGATGAAGGGACTCTTCTTGCCTCGCCTCCATTGTGTTTATTTCTGGAGGAAATCTTTAATGTCTTACTTTGTAGAACTGAGGGTGTCTTGGGGGAAGGTACCCTTCTCTTTAGCCTCACTGTTAGCATAAAAAATAGGAAGAAGGGAAGGAGTAGGAATAAGTCTTCAAGGTGTGTGTGAGAAACAGGAATGACACAAACAATTCTCCAGCAGTAAGGCTGTTAACTTGAAAATGTATGCTGGAAGACCAAGTAGCAGACCTTGCTGATGTATTAAAGCTCTCTAGGCTGTTTTCTGGAGTGGCTGATCTGAAAGTGGGCACAACTGCTGATATTAATGCATAATATGTCTCTGTCCCTGCTGTGGGGCTTTGATACTATAGCTACACCTGTCTTGCAGCTTCCAAGAGATGTCTCTGCTCCCTCTTCTTTCATCTCCGCCCTTCTGGTTTTGAGGGTATCTCATCCTGCAGTGAGTCAGTTCAGGGACATAAAGTGATGGAAAATTACTTTGTGGGGTGAGTTTTAGCTGTGCTATGTGCTCTGACTCTCTGTAGGGTCAGTCCTGAGAGGAATGGTGGAAGTGGGAAGAGCAGCAGGACATCCTTTTCTGCAGCTGTTGCTTGGCTTAGCTGCATTGGCAAATCACACCCTGAGATTATTGGCATAAAAAGCACAGGGGTGAGCATGCCAGCAAAGGAGTTGCAGGAACACACAAGTAAATAAGACTGCTAATTCTGATATTTAACAGAATTAATATAGTCCACAGCTGAGAGATGGGACCATGTCTCTTCTTGGATGGGAGAGTGACTCCTCATTCCATGTTTTTGCTGCTCAGCTCCCCAGTACCTCACCTGATTCACTCTCTGTGTGTGCAGGCAGCCCCGTTAACTCGAAAATCTTTTTTCCTTGACACACTTAATCGCTGTGAAATCCTTCCTGGGGGTGACTGTTGCCATGTGAACATGTGTATTTGGAGTGGAGCAGTAAGATTTATTGCTCTGTCACAAATAAGTATTGTCAAAGTGTGATGTGCAGTTACAGGAGGAAGCTTGTAGTCTAGAAAAGTCTGTGAACAGGACACCTAGGTGGGAGCAAATGCTGAGACTGTGAGCTAAATAGTGTATATGCACACTTCAAGAGTCTCTAGACAAAACAAGAAAAACTGCATTTATGTCTTGACAAAGCAACTAGTCTCTTCTGCCTGAGGAACTGTATTTTCTTCCCTCCCTCCAAACCTCTTGTTCCTCATTATCAAACTCAAAACCTACTGTTAGTAACAGCTAAAAGCTGACAGCCTGAAAAGATGACCATTTTAATTGTTGCAGGAGACTATTACTTGTAACACTTGAAAAAGTTGGTGTGGTTATGTCAGGAACTCTTGTATTACTTCAGAGCTTGAATTTGTTTATAGACTATCTGTAGTTTATTCACACAAGAGAGATGAACACCTCTCCCCAGTAAGACAGAAGCTTCTAACTGTTTCTGCTTGGAAAACCATTGTTTGAAATAATCCAGCTAAAACAAAAACAGTGCTCCTGTTGTTTTATTAGATCTCATATTAATATTTGAGATTGAAGTGTTTTCTGTAGTAATTCATCACTTTGTGGCCTGACTTCAAAAGCATCTAGAACCTTAAACAGGCAGATGAGGGCCCTGTGGATTTTCAAATGTGCAAAGATATTAAACTTGTCTAAGCGTGTTTTGTCTGCTTCTTAAATATGACAAGATGCTCATCAGCGTTTTTAGGCACTGACACACACCTAAGTATCTAGCTCTTTGATGCTATGATGTTGTAGGAACCTAGGTGATCTGTTTAGGCAGATTTGGTTTTAACTGTATTCTTGATTACTCTAGAAAAGGCATATTGTGTGAAGGCAATGATGTTGGGTTGTTTTTACTCTTTGACTTATATTTGTGGATGAATGAAAAGATTTGGGACCATTTTCTGTGAGTATTGAAGATCAGCTGAAAAACGTGTCTTGCAATTTGACAATGACCGATTTTCTTCTAATTGCTAGATTGTTGTCTGGACAAGAGGAAGATCAGAATTGTGATTTGTTGCCAAATACCTTCAATACTGGATAATTAAAATAGTAGAGTGTCTTTTAAAATTGAAAATTGACTGCAGTTCAGCAGAAAAAGTAGATGTTGTCAGAAGCAAAGCCAAGACAGGCTGGGATTTCCCAATGCTGATTGCCAGTTCTAACTTCTGGTATTTCTGGAAGTGCCTATTCATTGTACTGTCATGTGGGGGGTGAAAAGTTTGCAGTTCTTATGAAAATTTCTGCTTTTTTGGCCTGTAGTGTAGTCATTGTTCCATAAATCTCAAAATGATGAGGCAGCTAGGTATGTTGTAATATAAAATCTCAGTTTTAATCTTGACAGTGTGCTATTAAGACTTGGCACTTCTTTTTAATGCCCAATATTCTAAGTAGTAGGCTCCTATTCAACAGTTTTTTGAAGTATAAAATGCTACATGGGGGTCTGGAACAGAAAGATTGCTGGGATACATTCCATTGAAATCACTGTGTTCCCATGTGCTCTGGACTGAATGTGTGGGAGAACAAAACTTGGGTGGGGCAACCTTAAAAATAATAAAGCAAAATCTCCTTTAAACAGTCCTTAAATTCTTCTATCCACTGAAAGCTACAATTAACCTAAAAAGGAGCATGGGATTGTAGAAAATTACACTATGCAGTCTGTGTACGTGTACTACTTTCTTTCAAGGTAATTGTGACCAAAAAAATGCATCCAGAGTTCACTCTGGCTAAAAGTGAAATAGCAATATTGTCTGACCACTTCACCCAATTATTTAGAAAATGAACTGCTGAAATTTGTTTTTGATTTAGGTGTCCTTCTTTTATTGGATGTTGAATTAAATAAGCCTGAAACACTTCACCTTGATCGTAGCTTTCCCTCAGTTTACTGTGTTCTTCAGTGATAATATTTGATTCCACTATACAGTGTGTAGGGGAAGACTTGATCTCTGGAATGTATAGGTTGTCCTCAACCACCTCTTCTTGGCAAAGGAGGGTTTAGCCTTCTCTCACTCCTGAAACAAGTTCCATGGCTCCTGCTTTTCCCTCCCTCTGTCAGGAATCAAGGGTCCTGCCTTCCATCCTATTTTCTACTCTGGATCTGTGTGGCTTCTTGCCTCCAGTTCTGGAGAGTGTAAAGCTCTGCTCTAGTTAGCTTACTCTCCCAGCCAAAGCTTAAATGTTCTCTGCAGGAAAGAAGTTAAACATGTTCCGAGTCCTACAGTATATGGAGTAACCTTGCTGCCTGTTGCTGTCAGTTCAACGAGAACATCTTGCCACCAAGTAGCAAGGTGAACATCTTGCCATCAAGTAGTGTCTTCTGTTTATTGTTGACAATAGGAATGTTCCCAGAGTACTTCTAAAATTACCTTATTCAGGTGAACTGTAGTTCTGGTACACTTGAGCCCTCTGTGAGTGGGGCAATATCAGCCTGTAAATTTTGTAGCATCTCTTTTGATGGTGGAAGGAAAACGTGATGGAAAAGGCAAGTAAAGACCCTATAGATAAGGGTAGGAGAAAACAAGGAAAAAAGCAAAGGTCTGAAAGGAAGTGGAGAGTGGAGACAGAGTTACTATTTTGGTAATTGTTCTGTGAGGGGGGATAGCTGGGTTCTTGGAGGATGCCTGCTGATTGGCTGTCTCTGGACGGGAAAGTACATAGCTTTGGCAGAGTGTTTGAGGCTAGATAAATTGCAGATATTCTAGAAACAACCTCCAGCAGCATCTCCAAATGGCTGGGGCAGAAAGGAAAGGAAATGGGTTGAATAAGAACTGTGCTGCGGTGTTTGGAATTGTAGTAGAAGAACCTGGATTGGAGTTGGCTTGCTTTGAATAAATGCATAGTTTCCTAAAACAGGATTATAGTCTGGCATATAGGAGAGAACATCTTGTTTGGGTTCCCAGACAGTCTTTGTCAGTCTGTAATAAAATGTGATTGTTAGTTATAAATTCATGATTCCTTTTTCTGATGCTAGTCCCAAGTCTGTTAAGTGTCCTGGGTTCATCCACAGATTGGGTTGATCATGGACAGTTGCAGTCCTGATCGGCCAGTCTTACAGTGTAGTTGCATAGCAAGTGCAATGCCATTAAACCCTGTGTCTGACGTCAGAAGAAGCTTTGGGGATGAAGGAGTGTTGGGTGAAACCTGCAGGGCTGACCTCACTCACCCACTTGCAGTCTCTCTGTCCTGTTGGTAGCACATCATGCTCAGCTGGGCTCTGCTTTCCACACCTGTGTCTGTCCCAGAACCACTGCCCTAAGGAAATGACATGCAGCTTCTGCACTGCTTTCCTTTTGACTTCTGCCTCCACCTGTGCCTGAGCCCCATGTGAGGTGAGGAATATCATTGCCTGTTATTATTTGCCCTAGAGTCATATTCTTACTAATACAGAACGACTTGGGGCTAATGGCTCTTCTGTAAATACAGGCTGGGGAAAAGGAAAGGTGTCTCCTTTTCCCAGGTGCTGCCTGCTCAGGCCTGTCAACTTTGTTATCCCAGACTTCTTGCTGGCTCACCCGTCTAGAGCTGGGGGAAGGTTTGGAGGTTGAGTGAAAGAAAACAGTGATTCGTCAGTGGTTGTCCACAAACACTGCTCTGCACTGCCAACCTGTGTGGTGCCTGGCAAGCTGAACACCTTGCACCTGTGTTCTGATCATGCCAGGATGGCTGGTTTGGCCATCCTCATGTGATCCCTCATTAAAAGGAATATATGTAAAACATTTGCAAAGATGAAGAAGAACCCTCCCATTACAAAATTGTTTTAAATGGAATTAAACCCTGTAGTGTTATGGGCAGCAATATACAAAATAGTAGCAGGGAAGTGCGGAAGAACCGTGATGTGAAGCTAGCCAGTTTGTTGACAGTTCACTACTAAATCAATTACTAAAATTAAGCACCATGAAGTGGGGGTAGCTAGGAAGAAGAAAGGCAAATTGGCATATACAAACTGGAAAAAGTTAGTATTTTTAAATATACTAGTAACAAGAAAGGAATCTTTGTTGTGTAGAAACATGTCTTTTGTGTCCCTTTAAACCAAGCACAAAAGTTCAAAGGCCTGGGTTTGGAAGAGTTGGAAAAAAGCAATTGTAATTTTTTCATGTATTTGTTTATCTTTAGTAAGACTTAAATGTAAAGTAAAATAAATTAAAAATATGATAAATGAGCAGTCTGTGTGTTCTTACTGTGGTACACTATATCCTCTTTCTTTTTGGCGCTACTCATGCCTAATGTGATTTGAAAAAAAAAATTCTCTCCAGCTCTCAAAGTTGTCAGTTAATTCTCATGTAAGGAAGAGATTTAATGAATGGTCCAGTCTTTGTGTTTGAAGACTGTTGTCTTTACAAAGAACAAAAACCAATTTGCTGTGAATAGGTGCTATAGTATTATCTAAATAAAATAACACCCATATTTTTATTTTATTGGAGATCTGAGCCTTTTATCCTATGCTTATGTTTTGAAGCCTATGAATGATACAAGCAGACAAGAAACGTTAAGGAGTTAATCAAGCTGAAATAGATGCATTATTTGCCTTATTCCAGAAATATTTTCTAGTCCTATTCTTGAAGGATCTCTTCTGATTGTGTCTAGTCCAGGCGAATGCCCAGCACCAGGGACATGTTGAGCCCTTTTTGGCTCCCTTGCTTGCCACACTTGCATGTCCGTGAGGTGCGTGCCATGCATGCTCTGAAGAGCCATGAAGCTTAAGCATAGAGGAGAATGAGGGTGTCAGTGGCCATTCTTCCCAGGAAATACCATGTGGTGTTTAGGAAGAGTTGTGACAGCTGAACTTTCAGCACTTCATTGAAGGTACCTCTTCTTGTTCAGAGGTCAAGTTACTGAAGCACTGAGTGGGCAGGTAGAAGGAGTGAGGTTGATGGTGATGTCTGGGCTTGGCCACTTTGTTAGCTACAGTGATTCAGGGAGTGTTTAAAAACTGCAGATCTGTGTAGAGAAAAACACAAAAGTGGGATGAACAGAAGGCTGAAAGCTAACAAAGTTTTGTGCTAGTGAGAAAAAGCTGTATAATACCACAGTGTGTCGTACTATTGAGACAGTTTGTGTGTATGCTGTAGCTCAGTGGTACAGGTGTTTTACAAACAACTGTTCAGGTTTCATTTACACATGATCCTACTCTAATGAACTTTTGAAATATTACAGAAGTTTAAATATATCACTTCATTGATGAATTGATGCAAGGCTAATTATTTGTATTCATTTGGTGTGTAAATAGTCAAAATCTGACTGGGCCAGGCTCTGAACAACCTGCTGTAGTTGACCTTTCTTTGACCAAGGGAGATGGACTAGACTATCTTCCAAACTTGACCACTCTGTCATTCTATATAAAGATTAATATCTTGAAACCTATCATATAGGAAGCTTGCAATCATATGGAAAGATACAAAGGGCTCTTAAAAAATTAGAGGTATCTTTTTCTAGGCACTTAGCTGCCTGAAAAGCCTTGAGGCTTAGCCCTGGGAAAAGCTATGGTGTCCTTGCCCATATGTTACTAGTATGGCTGCCTGGACTTGTGTAGTTTTTCTGACATGTGAAAAGCTATTTATCCTGCTTCTAGATCTAAACTATCCAGAAGCAGCTGCAGCCTTAAGCTTTTAAAAATACTGTTGACTTTCTGCTGGCAAAAACTGTCATTACGTTTTTTAACTACAGCTGCAGGATGTCTTAGTCTCTTAGACTTGCAGCTTGTATTCACATGTATTCTTACCACAGGTACTCTTCTCTTCCTGTATTTTGCTTGTCACATGGAGTCAGTACTTTACCTTGAAGTATTTTGAGGCAGGAGCCCCTTTCAGTGCTGTTCTGGTGTAATGCCTAACAGTGGTGCTACCTCATACTATTTGGGTTTTGGGAGGTGACATCATACAACTAGCGAAACATAATCTGAAACTCAAGCTGCTCTGCAGTTTTCTGAGGAGTCTTATTCCCCAGATATGCTGCACGTGCATATCTCAGATGAAATATACGGTTAACTGTCCAGAACACTTGCATTGACTTGATGATGATGATAGAAGCAAAGGTGTTTTAATAACTTTGCAAATAATGTGGTTACCAATGCATATGTCTGTGTCTGACACGCCTATCCTGCTCTGTTCACAAGTGCATACCTCTTTTCTTTCATCTTTGCTTCTTTGCTGTGTGTGGTGGAAACCTCTTAGGAATCTTGTAAACTTGGGTAACCTGTCTGCTTGCTTATCCAGAGACTGAAACAGTGCCCTTTGAAGTCAGCAGAAAGACTTCAGTCTGCTTGACTCAACTTTGAATCGAAAACCAAAACAGTGGCTCTGTGGAAGCATGTGGTGGGCTTCAGTGAGGCATGGATTTCCCCTGGATCTAGCATAGACATGCACGTGGCGACAGAGGATGCTCAGATTGGCAGGTTATCCAACAGTGACTGCTTCTTAAGGTCTAGAGTGTGTTGGGTTTTTGTTGTGTCCTGCCCTCCCCATCCCCTCCTTTTTTTTTTCTTTTTCCTTTTGAAGTGTGATTGCTTATGATATGACTTAATTCTGTTAAAATGGCAACCCATAAGTGATCTTGCCCTTTTGGTGTGTATTTCAGATGTATAATTTATAGATGTATAGGAAGTCTAAGTTAAAGTGGGTAAACTCGGAGATCTTCCGGGAAGTAAGCAACAGCATGAGGTTATGGAGTGTTAGTTAGTCATTGCGCTGCTTGTGAGCAATTTTATTGCACATCCTAGTTGCAGACAGGTTGCTGCATTTTCAGGGTAGAGGAAGCTGCATAGTACACAAGCACCTTATTAATCATTAAGAAAAGGTATGTGGTAGGTCAGTGAGGAGAAGCTATTGCACTGTCAGATTTGTGTCGTCAGTTGTTTTGCCTTTGTTGCTTCTTGTAAACATGCACAAAATGGGGAAAGACATTGTGTAGTAATGCAATCAGAGTTGAAATTATAAATCTGTATACAACCCTTTTAATGAGAGCTGAGGGGATTTGTTTGAAGACAGTGATTTGTGAATGCAGGTGTAGAAGCTATTTAATCTGTAAATGTGTATTGATTTGGAGACTGATTCCTAAAGGCCTTTGTAATGAATCACAGAATGGTTTGTGTTGGAAGGGACCTTTAAAGATCCTATAGTCCAGCCACCCCTGCAATGAGCAAGGACACTGTCAACCAGATCAGGTTCCTCAGAGCCTGTCCAACCTGACCTTGAATGTTTCCATTGATGGGGCTTCTACCATCACTCTGTGCAACCTAGCCCAGTGTTTCATCACCCTCATTGTAAAAAATGGCTTCCATTTATCTAGTCTAAACCTACTCTCTTTTAGTTTAAAACCATCATACCTTACCCTATCACAGCAGGCCCTGCTAAAAAGTCTGAGGCCCCTTTTACATATTGAAAGGCTGCAATGAGATCTCTCTGGAGCCTTCTCCAGGCTGAACAACCCCCAACTTTCTCAGCCTTCCTTCATAAGAGAGGTGTTCCATCCTCCAGATCATTTTTGTGGCCTCTCCTCTGGACCAGCTCCAGCAGGTCCTTGTCTTTCCTGTGCTGAGGACTCCAGAGCTGGACACAGCCCTGCAGGTGGGGTCTCACTAGAGCAGAGTAGAAGGGTAGAATCACCTCCCTTGACCTGCTGGCCACACTTCTCTTGATGCAGCCTAGGATACAGTTGGCCTTCTGGGCTGCAAACGCACATTGCTGGCTCATGTTGAGCTTCTCCACCAGAACCCCAAGTCTTTCTTGGCAGGGCTGCTCTCAATCCCTTCATCCCCCAGCCTGTATTGATACTGGGGATTGTCCCAACCCAGGTGCAGGAGCTTGCACTTGGGCTTGTTGAACCTCATGAGGTTCACACGGGCCCACTTCTTGAGCTTGTCCAGGTCCCTCTGGGTGACATCTCATCCCTCAGATGTGTCAACCTCACCACTCTGCTTGGTGTTATCTGCAAATCTGCTGAGGGTGCACTCAATTCCACTACCTGTCATTGATGAAGATACTAAACAGTACTGGTCCCGATATGGACCCCTGAGGTACACCACTGGTCACTGATCACCATCCTATGTGAAGCCATTGACAACTACCCTCTGGATCTGACTATCCAGCCAATTCCTCTTCCATTGAATGGTCCATCTATCAAATCCATCTCTCTCCAATCTAGAGAGAAGGATGTTGTGGGAGGCTGTGTTGACCACATTGTTTCTGTGTTGATCAGGGGAGGAAGCTGGACACTTAATTCTTCTGGCTGTGGCCAAGGGTAACTGAACAGCGTATCATGTGCTTATGCCTTACCTAGTTGTTCAGGAAGAACTGCAAGTTCCAGCTGTCCTGGAGTGTGTTAACTGCATTTACTGGCACAGTAATGCCATACTTAAGGGTGAGAGTTTTGTGTATTTCTTTTTGCCCACCCAATTATATTCCTGTCCCACTTCTCCTGGTACAAACAGCCTGTCACTCTCTGCTTTTGCTGGGTTTGTCTCAGAACTGTCTCCCTTCAGGTGTAGAAGTTTTCCAAGTACAACAAGCAGCGGGTGTACATCCTTGCAGCTGCACTGGAGCGTGTGTTGCCTCTGAAGTGCTCTACGGCGAGAAGCTGCCCAAGGCTTGGTGTTGGGCAGCAATATTTTCCCAGTGGTGAATACCGCTTCTTAATGCATATGTTGTTTGCTTGTAAACTTGAAGTTGCTCAGGGTGTTTTGGTTTTGTTATTCTCAGTGTAGGTTCCTTGTGTGCAAGCCAGGTCTCGCTTTAGCTGGATTCCTGTGCTGGTTATTTAGCATGTCACGCTCTGAAGAGGAAGGTTGTGTTATCCATGTGTTTGTGAGGACCATCAGCTCAGATTAATGTCACAGCAAAGCGGTCTTGAAAATTTCCTGTTGTGGTGCACTTCAGCTGCATCTTTTTGCTGAAATGATGGTAAGATGCATGAGGTCAGATGAAGGCTGTTTTTTTTTTGTGTTTGTGAGTAACGTTGCTTTCCTTAGAGGATCATTTGAGGTAGAAAGCCATGTATGTATTGCTTGCTAAACTGTGATATAGCAAATGGGATGTGGCCACCATGAGTCTATGGGAAAATGGCGTAAGTTTCCTTGGGACTTTTGAAGGGTGACAATCAGTTTCTGTTATATTGACTAGGACTTTGGGATAAAGTACAGTATGTTTGGTTGGTTTTTTTTTTTTTTTCTCATTTTTAAATGCAGATGCTTGCTCCATCATTACACACTAGGTGGTAACTACGATTTTTTTATTTATTTTTTTTTTAATTTAGGCTATCTGGGGAACATGGGACTATACTCTGGCTATAGAAGCTTTTTTCTAGGCTCTTCTCGTTCACTAACTCACTTGGGTTTTGGGCAAATAAGCAACTACGGCTGCTGTTTCAGCCTGCAAAATACATAGTATCTATGTTGGGTAGCTGTGCAGTGTTGTAGAAGGGAAGTCACTGAGCCCGGTCTGAGATTTTTCTGGTATGAAATGGAAGAATATTAGATAAAAGTTCTCCAGGGATAAGGAAGGTGAGTTTAGTAACTTAACAAGCAGCTGAAATGTACTTGGCATTTTTAGTGTTTTTCTTCTGGTAGTATAAGAATGTAATTGTTCTGCCACAGTGAGTTTTTTCCCAATCCCTGCAAGGGAGTTTCCATGCCTGGAATTTAGATTTATAATCTGCCTTTATTTCCCCTCCCCCCCACAATGTATTTTAATACTTTTAGATTAACATCAAGTTACTTTTTAATTTATTCTTGAAATGCTAAGTTGCCTCTTTCCTGCAATGGTGACTCGGGTTGTGTCTGTCTATAAGTTAAGAGAAAAATGCCTGCTATCTAGAAATGATACTTTAATATTAGCTATCTAGAAATGATACATTAATATTACTTAATGACAGATTTCTTCCTGCTCTTCTGCAATAGCAATTCTTGCACTCATTCTCCTCTCTCATCTCCTGGATAACTCTCATAGGTTTAATGACTGTGCTCAAGGCAGCATTTTAATCTTCTTAGATTTATGTTTCTGTTTTTTTTCATTGGTCTGTAAATTACCTATATAGCACTTAGTAGCTTCAGTTTTATGAATGTAGGATTGTTTTGTCTCTCTGTCCATACAGCAAAAACGATTATAAAGTTATGTTCTTTGACACAAGAAAAAAAAATAGCCATTTTTAAGTAGCTTGTACATACACTGAAGGTGGCTATAAACAAACTTAGTACAGTCTTATTTAGAGAGAGGGAATGGGCACTGTAAATCTCGCCATTGGAATTGACTTAAGCTCCAAGTTGAACAGCATGAGAACTGCCCAGCTAGTGCAGTGAACAAAGGAAAGGGTAGAAGATTGGAAGAAGGGCTCAACCCCTCATATTTCATTGCAGGTTTCTGTAATCTTGTGCAGAGGCTTGTACCCCACTTTAACATCTTTAAAATAAAAGGGAGATGTGTAAGAATATTTATATGGTGTAATTGTGGTGGACAGAAAAGTAATTCTGCAGTGCTCAAATACTGTGAAAACATGGGCACTGTGCCTCTTAAGAGAGGCAACCAGATTCTACCATGCCCAGCTTGGTAGCTGAGCTCTTCCTCAGCTCTGTGCAGCTGGAGACTCCTCAGGCTTTTCTCTCTGACCTTGGTATGTCTGCTGGCTGTTGCTGTAAACATCTGTTTCTTGAGTTTCCTGCTATTTAAAATCTGGGTACTTAGCTGAGATGCTGCTGAGGACCTTACTTGCAGGACACTGGAGTTTGTCCAAAATATGTGTAGTAGGACTCCATGAGGTTTGTATGGACACTTCCATCAGTAAGATTCAGAAGGGTGAGTTTAAATGTGGAAGCTGTAAATGGCACTAATGATCGTCTCCTTTAATGATCTTTTCTGAAAAGTACAAGCCTGTGTTCTTGGTGACAAGGTGCTCAGTACCTTGTAGGACCAGATCTTTTACATTTTAATAGCTCTGTTGTTTTCAGTGGGATTGCTCCCAGTTTTTGTCAATGCAGGATCACATTCTGACCTAGAACGTGCCTCCTCCTCCTCCTCTGTTTTCAGTGTGTGTGGGATTTTGGATGAATTGTCAGTTTTCACACACAGCTGAAATGCATCTTCTTTTCAAGTATGTTTGAGTAATACATAGTGATTAAGCAAAACAAGTAGGAAAGAATGTGATCTTGCTGTATGCCATGATTGTAATGACCCCCTTTGAAATAAATCAGTTGTTTGTCAGAAGACTCATGTCTGCATGAGCACACGGCATTGCTGCAGACAGGAAGTGCCCTAGTCTGTTGACCTCGTCTCCCAGGGAAAATCAAAGCTCCCGTTAAATTTTAAGGGGGGGGGGGGGGGGGGAATCAACTTGTCTTAGTGAAAGACAAAGGCTATAACCTCTTTTTTTTTTTTTAAGTTTATGAATATGCAATCTGATATTTAAATTGCTTTTAGAACTTTTTTTTTAATGCGGCTGAGAAGAGTGAGGTCAGATATATTTTCTTAGGGCTATATTACACTCCACAAGGGTGAACAGGAAATGGTTTAAAGGAATGCCAAGAAGCCCCTATTCCCCAACCAATTCCCTTGTTTTCTTTTAACTAGCTTTATTTCAAGTTGCATGCTTCAGCTGCTGTGAGCATTTCTGGGTTGAGAATAGGGGAAGGTTTCAGTGTGTTCTTAAGTTACATCATCCAAGTTCCTTTGCCTGCAGTTTAAAGAAGAAAACTGACTAGATTTTAAATACAACTATATACAGACCAGATGTGGGGAAACTGAGATTTTCTATATACATCTCTGATCTGTCAGAAGTGGTGGGAGTGCTAGCTTATTAACACTAGAAATGGTGATAGTTTAATGTGACAATAATATTCATCACAATTTCCAGTCATCACCACTGTTCTCTGGAATTTGCAATTTGAGTTTATGCAGTACAATCCCCATTTATTCACTTTACTCCATGGATTCAGATTTTTCTGTTTCTAGGTAGAATTTTCTTCAAAGCAGCTTCCCC
>NW_010312905.1:25135-28600 GCF_000700745.2 Antrostomus carolinensis
CCCCCCCCTTTCATTTTTTTTCAAGTTTCCTGCTGCAAAAGGAAGGCAGTCTGGAAAATTGAAAAAAAAAAAACCCACTTAAATATTGCCAAGTTCATGCTCTTACAAACTACTAAAGACAAATAAAAATGAACAAAAAACCCCCAAACAAACCCAGATTTCTTTGACATGTTTCTGTACAGTACACTCATGGAAATATTTAAGACTATGTTTATATCTCCTTGCTGGTTTTGGTTGTCACCTTGAATATCCAGTTAAGAAACACGAAGGAACATCTCCTTTTAGAAAAGAGAAATTGGAAGTAGATAGTCCAAAGAGCTGCAGGGGGAATGGCTTGCTTTCTGGAGGTGCACTAACCTGTGCACAGCATGATCTGGTATTCATAGGGGAGGCAGGTCCCTTCCTCTATGGGGAAGGTTACTTGCTAGAGCAAGTCACCTCTTTCTGAGGCTTTGAACAAGGGTGAGGAACACTGTCTTAACACCTGGCTTCTAGTCTAAAAGCTCATAAATCTTTTCATACCTGAAGTGGCTGGTACTAGTGGTGTATGTGATGTTTGTACCTGTTGGCTGGTTAATAGGGCAAATCTTGCGAATATTCGCTGTGTTTGCCAGAGTGCTACCACACTGAACATGCAGGACTAAACCAGAAATATACTAAATTCCTTCACAGAGTGTGTGTGATATGAATTTTTTTACTGTCTTGTCTGTTCATGAGTCATTTCAAACACATACACATAAATGTAAGTTCCAAAACTAACCTACTGCTTATCTTAAAATATCTGTAAGTAGTCACATTAGACATTATCCTATGCTTTTTCACACTCGGATATCAACCCAAGATGTCTAAAGTATGACAAAACTAGGTAAGCTAGTATTGTTGGTACAAGTTCAGGAGTTTAAACTTACTAAATGTTTAGCTCCTGTCTTATTCAGAAGACACAGTTTAACTGCTTCTGTAACTTTGAAACACAATGATTTGGCTTTCCAGTGTTCAGCAGCTTTGCTGACTGCCTGGCTTCGATGATCTCTTATAACAGTGTTTAAAGAATTCAGAAATATTTGCAGAACAGTAATTATTAGAGTGGACTTGGAGCTCTGGTTATGAAATCCAACACCTATAACAATAATTAACACTGAATGGCAGGGTGGAAGGCATGTAATATGCTAAGATTCTACAATTAAGACTGAGTGCCTGCTACATGACATCAAAACCTTGGTTGTTGAATACTGTAACTTATTAGGCATGGGGGAAGAACCTTATAATGAAATTAGAGGGTCTTCTCCAGTCTTTCTGACACTCGTAATTCTAGACTTAATCAGTTTTCTGTGGAATTGATCCTTATCAAATGTGTGGTTTGTTGCAGCCTTGGGTTGTATAGGGAAACTCAAAATTATAGAACTTCTGGTGTAACACGCCTCCCTCCCTCTGCATTTCTTTTGAGTTTTCTGTTTGTTACTGGACTGTTTTGGTAGGAGAAGACATTAAGAAAGGAGACAGCCTACCTTTTTTCTTTTTACTTCAGGACTACTCTGGCAAAGTCTGCTTGAGACCTTAGCTGGATCTTTAACACTGCTTGCCTCCTGCAGCGGTGGGGAGGTCACTTCAGTCTCGTCTCTCTTTGTGGGAAAAGAGTTGGGACATTTGAGATTGTCTGCCACAGCTGAGCCCTGGAGAAAAGTTCTTGGTTGGAAGCAAAACAAACAAAAAAACAAAGGAAAAGAAAATGTGTCTATTGACATGAAGCCCGAGTTTTATTTGAAATAGAAAAATAGGAGCTTGCAGTGACATGAATCATCATCATCCATGTTCTGTTCCTTGTTTTCTCTTTAGCTGATAGTGGGTGGAGTTCTGAAGTATTTCAGGCTAAACTAACTTCAGAAGACACTAACGTGGGAGAGAGTTACCATTAGCCTGAACCTCCATTGTCCTGCTGCAGCTTTGAGGATGTTTTTGGCATTTCTTCATGTGGCTTTTTCACACTGCCCTTGAGGCATTATGCTTACCAATAGAACTTAGTTGTTCTTACTGCTATAATGCAAAACATCATTGCTAAGCCGTGCCTTCTTCCCTCTTTCCATATCCCTTTGCCGTTCCCCACAAGCTTATTATGTATCTGTACCACAGAAAGCTAGCACTGGCCCAGGATCTTGCTATGCTTAGTGCTGTTATTTTTATTCCCTCTTCTTGCCTTTGCAGTTTGAGGGATTCTTCTCTTATAAAGTTTCATTCTAAAATGAAAGCCACATTTCTCTCTCATAAAATACCAAATAGAGTTGATCATACCTAAAAGAGATGCCGTGCTTGTTTGTGGAGCAGTGGGTAAACGTAATTTGTGCTATGCATACTTGCCGAACGTTAATAAATTCCAATCACCCACGCTGATGAAAGACACACATTATCTGTTGCTGGCAAGAATTATATTGCATCTAATTAGGCCCAACTTTAGAACATAGCATTTTGTGAGCAAAGTTAATTACAGTGTTCTTAGTCTTTGTTATAAGAAAGCCTAGTGATGGGGAAAATCAGCAGTTGCTGTTAATTTCTGTTCTCCTACTTACGGCCTAACTGTCTCAGTCTTTTGGTGTGTACGCCTGCCAGACCTGCTGTGCATTGTAGTTGCTGGAGAGAACATCATTTCAGCTGATGTGAATGACAGGGAAAGAATCTCAAAGCAGCGTGGTTAACTCTGTAGTGTTCATGCAGTTCTCCATTTTCGGTGACTCAATAAAGTGTTTTTAAGGGAGCTAATCAACTGATTTTTTTGTATGTAAGATGATGGGGTGGAGTTGCTGCTGTTGATGTTAGAAGTCCCAAACATACTCCTTTTGAGATCTCCTTTACCTTTTCTCCTCGATCCCCCAATTTAAACCTCCTTTCCTACTAAAAAGTCTTACCTAATTTATGTTGTAAATATGACTACATATTCTGCAAAAGTTGTAAGAAAACAGTGACCCTTTCAAGAAACGTCATATGAGCATTTTGCAGTGTTTCTTGAGATTGGACAGAGTCAGTCTTAGATTTCTTGCACTTCACAAGGTCCTTTGTGAGCAGCAGAAGTAGCGAAGCCTGGCCTCCCTGCACAGTGGTTTTGTCTTCCTTTTCCATCTCATCGCAGTACTTGTGGTTTTCCCACTCTGGCTTTCCATGTCTGCCCTTTCTGCTCTCTCTCTGACATACTTGTAGAGGCAGCTCTCTCCCATGTCCCCCATGTGCCTGCCAGGCATCAGGCAGTGTCTGCTGGGGCTGTTCCAGATTGCTAAAGCAGGTAGTGCAGTGACAGATCAAACAAAACAGCTAAGCTCATGCTGCAGCCTTTGGTGGAAGTGCTGTACTATTCTTGTTGACATAATCACTTGTTTTTCATGAAACTTGCATGAGCTTATTTTTCTTGGAGACTGCTTCCTAGCTTTCAGTAATCTTGGAGTAGATGTACTGGTATAGAATGATTGCATAAACCTCTTG
>NW_010312905.1:28638-39458 GCF_000700745.2 Antrostomus carolinensis
TTAAAAGCTGTTTCAAAATAAATAATTCTGGAACAAGAACAGAGCCCTCAAACCAGTATTGCTGAGTTTGCTAAAACTACAGCTTTACCAAGGGCTGTATGTTTCTCTGACACTTGGTCATGAATACCAGCAATGCTAACAGAAAGCTACCAGCTGGGACCAGTTTTTAAAGCTGACAATATAAATTCAGGAATAGGGATGTGGTTTCTGCCTATGCTAAATAAACTTCTTAGGAGATCTGATTTCACTCTGTAAAATAGGTGGAACTTTAAAAGTAGTGTCGCATTGAACTTGTTTAATAAAGCTAGTTAACATGGCTGTTCTGGAGACTGTTTTTATTGCGGCAAGCATCTGGCTTTCCTTGCAATTTGGGAGTAATCAAGGGTAGATTTGTTTTCTATAGTGCTTGTGCAATGGCACTTGCAGCCATGATTGAGGACCTGAAATGCTAGGGTAATTTGAGCTCTGACATGCATCTAGCTGCACAGTTTCTTGTAAAAGAAATACATCTCGACCTTCTGCTACAGTGCAATATTTATTTTTTTTTCCCTACTTGACATTGTGTGTGTTATGTTGATGGTCCAAAAAGTACAGTCATATTCTGTCACTGTCATGGTTTTGCCATACTATTTCTTGCTACTTTTGCACCGGTGATGGAGACAATAAATGGAAGAGTTAGAATAGGGTATTTTGTCATTATCATAATCCTGCTTCGGTGTGCGATGTAAATCTTCCTGCTTCACCCTTTGTGGTGGTTTCAGGATGGAGATGGAGATTGACTCTCATGTCTGAAGATGCAAGTATCTCACATATGCATCAGTCTCGGCTTTCAGGAATGCTGTCTGCCTGGTGTCTACTTTCTCCAGGTTGCTGCCTCCTCCAACCTGTCGGAGTTGCAGAGGTTTGGGGGAAAAAATGTATTGAGGTGCCTCGTCGTGGGAGACTTTGCCTAAAAACATGCAGTGATTAGATAGCTTACATGCAAAATGTGCACACTGTGTGTAGGAGATAAGTATAGCATTCTTGCTGGGCTCCTCAGGAGCTTTTCCCATGAGCCTGTTACCTGAACAAGATGCTGTAATCTAGTGAACAGTCAAGATGTGCTACTCTATTAGCAAGTCTATCAGAGTGATTCCTTCATCTTAAACAAAGGCAAGTGTGGGAAGGACAAATTCTGCAATGCACATTCTGTTGAAGAGCTTGGGAGATACTCTTCCCTTGACTTCCCCTTCATCTTCTGAGAAGACCAGTAAGCAAGATGCTTCACTACAGGTTGTTGGCATTGATGTTGTGCAGATGTAGTGACTTTCATAATCTTTTCCTCTTAAGCACACACGTGAATCTTAAGTGCAAAAAAGGATTGTTTAGTGTAGACGAACCAAAACCATTGTGGAACTAGGTGCAAAGAGATTGCACTCCTCTGTGGGGAGGTGTTGGGACTTGTAGCAAAACACATCAAACCATGGTCTGCATAGCTTTGAGAAATAGAATACATAGTTGTGATACCATCTCATTTGAGCTGTACTGTTCCTACTTGTGGTGTTTCAATACTGCAGTTGTTTTATGAGCCTGAGATGCTCTCTGGAATGATACAGAGCAGGTGATTGCCCATTGAGTCATCTGTGGCAGTGCAAAGGCTGGAGCAGGAAGGTATGTTCTAAAGCAACTGTTGAAAACTTGCATTCAGTGGTAAAAATGGGACTTTGCAATGCTGCCATTTGTAAAACACAAGCACTTGGTGGCCTCTTAATTAGTGCACTTAAATGCCTGATGCAGGACACTACAAAGACCTTACTGCACATACTTCTTTTTCCTTCATTATCGGAAAGCTGAGTTGGGTTCGCAAGATAAAACCCTGGTTCCCATTTTCATCTGAAATATGAACTCTGCTTTACATTCCTGGCCCGTAACAGAGCTATTCTGAAAATATGCTTTTTCTCCACCAAAGCAGCATGTGTTGAATTATAATGGCCCATCCTGTAATGCAGACATTTTAATTTTCAACAGGCATGAACTTCTGTAAGGGGGTGAAAGTTCAGGGAGGAGGGGGAAGGCTAACTTAGAAAATATGAAGAGAAATATGCTCCTTTCACAACCCTCTGTTCTTTAGATCATTCTCTCTAAAAGAAATTAAAACCAGAAAGAATTTTAAAACGATTTCTATCTTGAGAAGAACTTGATGCCTGTTTGAGGTTTTGGAATTTGGGTTCATGAATTAAAAGCCGTCTTATGTTTGTGTACAACTTCACAGTATTTAGATGGTGAGGGAAAACTACACCTTTGTCTGAGGACTAAAAATAGGTTTGTAATTATGTATAATAGGCAAAGATAACTGGCTGTTTTGCTTAGCCTTGGCATTTTGGTGTAGAGGAAGGGGAGCATTCTACAGTCAGTGCTTTCCATTGAAAACACTGAAATTCTTCACGCCTTGTAAAGCATGTTGTCTGCAAGTTGTGTGCATGTTGTTGAGCTGGTTAATTTCTGCTCCTGCTGTATCTGTTGCTCACTACTCCTCTGGCTCCCTTCCAAGCAGAAGCTGAGCCATTTGCCTAATGGGATATGAAGTTCTTGCTGGTGCCTTCTGGTTGCAGCTTTCTGTAGCTCAGGTTCTGAGCAGCCTAAGAGGTAGCTGCTGTAGCAATAAAGGTGCAAATTGTGCTGTACTTCTGAAATAACTTCAGTGTGGAGAATTTGAAGGGGAAGCTGGGTGCAAGTAGCTAAAGAACTTAAGTTGTGGTGATGGATTGACTGTTGTAGAGTGCTAGAAACCTCTACTTGACTTCCCCAAAGAGAGGAGCATCCATTTTTTGCAAATAGTTATCCACCTTGATATACATGTTACTGGAATAACGCTGTGTGTCATTAGAGCAGTAGACATGGCGTGTATGACTTCTTGTACATCCTCAGGCAGTCTTATGAAGCAGAAGGGTGTTTTGTATACTAACACAAAAGGGAACACATCTCTGTTGAAAGGATCTAGAAGTCCTATTTGACAATGCTGTGTACAGAATTAAAGCAAAGCAGCGGAGCCGTCTGTTTTCCTAGAGCCTGTTTTATGCAAGAATTCACTTCTGACAGAATTTGGTGGTAAAGATTCTTTTGCTTTAAAAAAACCCCACCAAAGTGCAAATATCTCATGTGTTTTGAGTTGTGAGTAGGTGAGCTGCACAGATGCAGTAAGAAAAGGCAGAAACTTAAATTTGGATCAGTGTTTGTGTCTCTTCAGCAGAAATGCTGAAATAGGAGGAAATTGTAAAATCAGTGCAATGAATTCTAAACAAATGATGGTTTCCTTGGCCTGACCAGCCTGTAGCTTCTGTTGACCTTGTTACTCTGGTTTATTGATCATCCCTGAGATTAGAGGGGGTGCCTGTACCTTAATACTGGGTGAATTTTGTGCTTAGTCTCCCTGTGGCAGTTTGAAAATACATATGTAGAGGTGTGTACTTTTTCTTTTTTCTTTTCAATTGAGTATTTATAAATACTCCCTTTCTCCAATTTGTGTTCATAGAGTGACTGTGAAGTGAATGTTTTTAAAAAAGTTAATCTTTTTACCCTTTTGAAGACTACTTGTGGCTGAGCCAGCTGCACGGAGTACAGGTAAATATAGATAATACTGCTAAGTCTAGCTGATTGTGGAACAGGTCGCCATGATAACATGCTCTGTCCTCCCACATAAACAGTTAAGGCAACTGGAATGCTTTAACCATGCAAATCGGTTATAATTGTACTCTTTGAATGGATTCTTTGCCTTTTTTTTCAGCTGTTGGTGCAAGAAATGCCCTTTTGTGCTGTCTTCAGAAACAGAACAAAAGTATTCTTGAATACTGTGCATCATCGTAGATGTTTGAGCTCCTTTTTCATAGCTCTTTTCAGTTCTCATGTAACTGTGTTTATTGCAGGACCCCGCAGGGTATTTCCCAGATACAGATGATTTCAGGCTCAGTTTAGAGGGATCAATTTAATATTAATCTGCTGTACTACTCTTTTACAAATAAACATGAGTATTTGTTGTAGCATGTGTCCCTAAATACCAATTCTCTCTCTGTCCCAGAGATACTGTATTAAACCAATGAAATAATTGGTATGTTGTCTACGTTTGGTGGAGAGAAAGCCTACTGAGATTAATGTTTTCAGTATGATACATACTTGTTATCTCTACAATCCCTAATAAAAGCAAACAAACAAATAAGAAAGCCTTTTCTGTGTAGCAGGCTCTATCGCACCATGGTGTTAATACTCACTTATATGCGAGGATCTGAACACAGTTATTTTCTCCTTTGTCTTTATGTTGAAATTCTAGCTATGCTGGGAGGGTAATTTAAGTACTTCTGCTCAAGCACATAGAAATTGACTAACTGTGTCCAACAGAGAGAGACATTTTGGTAAAATACATCTTGTGAGTTCTGCCAGAGCTGTCTGGGAGTGGTCTCCACGGTAACCATGCTTTTCCTGGCATAACTCAATACCTCTGACTAAAATAAGTGCCGGTAGTGGCTGCCTTGGTGCTGTAGCAAGAAACACATTATTTTTTATGAGACACAAATAATTAGCTCTCTACTGATGGGGCAGTGTTTTCTTTGGAGATCATCCGTGTGAGACAGGCCCTGTCACCTCTCTGAAAGGGTTCAGAGTTCAGTCCCGAGCTCCCAGGGTTGGAAGAGACCATGTGTTGAAGCATGTTCAACTTCTGGGGTTGAGAATAAATCTTTTTATGCTCATCTCCCCAGTGATTTCCTCCTTCAGCCAATGAAAAAAGAGTGTTGACTTGCTCTGGGTAGAGGTGCATGTGCAGCCAGTGAAATATATAATGAAAACCTGTCTTGCATGCTCTTTTTTTTTTTTTTTTTTTTTTTTGTCTGAATAAATAAATACTTCTTAAACATAATAATTTTTGATAGCTTAAAAATAATTTAAATGTTGCTCTGCAACACATAATTTTTCTAGGTCTGCTGACATGCGTGGGGTTTTTTTATTGCCCCTTTACTGTGTGCTGCAGTCTCATGCAAACAGCATATGGATCATAAACAACGCAGTATGTTATTTTGGACTTTACATTTAAATTCTATCATTTTTGTTTGCTAAATATGACGTCTCTTAAAATAGCAGTGGCATGACTGGTTACAGTGTGGTAACTCAGAGCATGTATAGTGTGTCAGGATGTATGGAGTTTGTTGATAAAACTCAGTTAGACTGGCTGTCATCCACTTTCCACTTCAGTTTTCCTGTTTGACATTAAATATTTGGAAAACTTTTTGCATAGGCATAGAAATAAAAGAATGACGCATTCTGAAGTAAAACAAAGCTAAGAAAGTGTCTGGCTACCCATGAAGCACAACATTAATCTAAAACTTCTAATTTATTTCCAAATAATGTAATATTCTCAAAATTTTTTCATTTGCCAAAATGTTCACTGCCTTTATTAGAAACCAATCAAACAAAAAAAGCCAACCCAAAGCAAAAAAAAAAAAACCTTCAAACAAACGACACGAAAAACCCCAAAACAAAACTGAACTGGAATGGTGGAATTCTCCTTCCACTCATTTATACCTGATGTTGTTTCTTTGTTTTAATTCCCAGTGTGAAAAGCTAGTGCATAAAAGCCTCCCTGCTCCATGTAACACACCATGGAGGCTGCAGGTCACCTTCCAGCAGCTGTGAAGCCTTGGCCCCGTGTTTGATGTCTTGTGCCATCAGCAGCATTTGCACTAAGAGGAAGTGGCATCGGAGATGGCCATCCTGCAGCGAGCAGCACAGCCCAGTTTTACAGAGGGGAGCACAGTAAAACCAGTTCAGTGGCTGGGCAGGCGTTCAGCGAGCAGCCTGAGGCAACGTGTTGTGTCAGGGACCAAGTACAAAGCCTTGGACAGCTGCAGCACAGAGGTTTAATTTATGGTGACGTTGCGGAGTGTGTGCCAAAGCTTTCCTCACTCCTAAGGAAACACTTTCCAGTGCATAATCATTCAGCCTTGTAGAGTTCTTTGGAGATGCTGGAGAGCACTTTGGGGTTTTTTTCTCAAGCAGATATCGGTGTTCTGTGGTGAGATTGTGGAGGACTTGTCTGTTCACACTTCACTATAATGTCTGTAGTCACTACAGTAATGTTACTCCCATAGTTTGCTAATAGCAGTATCTTCACTGTAACTTCTTCTGGAATAGTAACAGGAGGTTGATTTCACTTTATTAGCTTTGTCAGTTTCTTCCCATTCAAGCAGCATATCAGGCCAAAATCTTTAAAATTTGATTTCTTAAAAGCAGGGCTGTTGTGAAATACTATAAGGAGTTTTTGAAACAGAAGTCCTTGATTTTGAATTTTTTTTTTTTTTTTTCTGTAGGGCAGTGAAGGTTTTTAGAAGGATAAAACAAAACTGATACATGGTAATTGATACTTAAACAGCTTAAAAATATATAATTTTTGCTGCCATGCAGGCCAGGTTCATAGAATCATAGAATCATAGAATGGCTTGGATTGGAAGGGACCTCAAAGATCATCTAGTTCCAATCCCCCCGCCTTCAGCAGGTTCTTGAGAACTTTCTTTTCAAATACATGCTCAGGTACATAAACAAGATATTTAGCTTTGAAAATGGCTAGTTCAACAAATAGTCCAATATTCCTATAATAGGATGTGCATGGCATAAAATATACTTAATTTAAGAGATGATAGTCCACTGGAGTTTGTATCCTTTCATAGAAAAAATGGGTCCTTAGCCTCTGTAAGAATGACTGTTTTGTCCAACCTTAGGTTTTTATGCAAACCCTGAATTAACATGTGGCTGTAGCCTGTCCTCGCTTTAGACTTAAGTACTTGATTCAAGTTATCATTAAAAGCTCTTGACAGAAGATTATAGGAATCAGTGGCTGGAGTATGAGAAGACCATATAATCAAAAGCATTCCAGCTTTCTGCCCAAGTGGTTAAGGCAGCATAGCCAAATCTGATGGCTTTAAACCATTTTTGTTCTGCAGTCGTCTGAAGGATGTTGGGCTGGTGATACAGAGCTGGCCTGCTGAATTCAAGATTACTGCCTTGCTTTTCTTAATTCTCTTTGGATACCTGAGCAGGAGCTAAGAGATTGCTGGGGACCTGTAGCATACAGGTTGCTTGAGCACAAGGGTTCCTTTCGTAGGAATATACTTGTTGGTGAGCTGAAGCACAGATGAGGAGTAGCAGTTGCTGTTTTTTCCTTTCTACTTTCTGTCTTGCTGCTGAAGAAGAGCAACATCATCATGTGTGGCTAGCTGCTCCTTTAGGGCAGTGTATCTAGTGTGACCTAGTCCTGGTGCCCGTCAGGCTGTACAGACACCAGTATGTCATCAGTTTTTTGTTCTGCAGAGCAGGGGCGGGAATAGCTGTGGTGCAAAAGCAACAGGACTGAGAAGATTTCTGTTAAGAACAGAACGGCGATTACTGGTTCAGACTGAGGGTCCCTAGTCTTTTGTTTCCAGTAGTGCTTGTCAGTGCATATCTAGCAAAGAGCAAGCACTGAGCAAGTGTGTATGACAGTTCTCCATAATCCTTTGCTAGCTGCTGACTATTTTCAGCTCAAGCAATTCCCTGGATGTGGAAATTCATTCCTTGTGATCCGAATGAATCTCTCTTCCAAATCTGTAGAGAATCTTGTTATATAAGATCGGTCCCTCCTGGAATGCGTGGAAACTTATTGCATCTGCAACATCCTTTGGAAGTTGTTGCACAAGTCTGCTATTGACTTTCTTATGTTTGGTTTTGACCTGGTTGCACTTCCATGTGATGATCCTTCACTGGGAAAGATACTGAACAGTTGATCCCCATCCATCTTCCCCATTTTATTGATTTTTATTGACTTTGTATTCCCCCTTAACTTGGCTCTCTCTTGAGGCTGAGGCACCCTAGCCTATTCATTCTTTATACAGGTGCTGTTTTGGGTCATCTTTGCAATTCTTAAACTTCTACAGCTCTAACGCCATTTTAGAGAAAGAGACCAAATACTGAACATTAGTGAACAGCTTGAATTTACAGTTGGTGTACAGTCCGTAGCTGTTCTCCTTTGTGTCCCACCTGATGATTGCTAACACTTTGATTTTTGTAGGGATTGGACTGGGAGTCAAGAAACATGGATGCTTTTCCTGGCTCACTTGTGTAGTCACTTGGCTTCTTGGTTTCTGCTGCTTCTCTAAACTTTTATGTTGATGTGGTTAAGTGTGCTCTCTCTTACAGAAAAAGATACTCAAGTGTTTGCTAGGGCCCTGTCTCTTTTGCAGAGAGAGGTATTATTACATAACAGGGAATTGTAACATCCTGACTTTAGAAAGGCTTTGGAGTAATGATATCTCAGTTAGTCCCCAGTAATTTTCTCTTACTAGTTTTGTTGCTGCAAGAAATTAAACTATTGCTGCTTGTCATTTTTCCTTATTTTTCTCTCTGGAATTGGTCTGCTTTTCTGTAGCCTGACTTGAATTGTGGGTGGATTGAAACTACCTACAATAAAAAGCAGAGGTTTTTTATAGAACTGCTAGACATTACATGCTTTTGTAAATGGTGCTCTGAATATAGAGGACCAGAGTGATAACAATGTACTGAATTAATTCCAGGAGATTAGGTAAAACATTAGAATAACTGAGGTACTGATGACTTCTGTTGTGCATATTCAGGTAATTAATGAATTGAAAAAATTTTACCTATCACAATTGATGGCTCTGATTTTCTTCTCAGAAGTTTTTTTTCATTGAACCTTTACATAATGCAGAAAATAATATTCTTTACGACTTAGTGTATGTGTATTCTTAGTTGATGTGTATTCTTTTCCCTAGATATTTTTTAAAGAGATGCTTCTTTTATTTGCAAATAATCCTTTAAACACTTTTTTTCTAGCTTTTTCATGTTTATTAAGTGTGAAGTAGTAATAAACCACAGGTTGCTTTCAGAGTTTATAAAGGCAAACTTTTAAGAAGGTGCATTGCTGCAGAAAGGTATAACAGGTAGTTCATTCTACCTATTTAGCCAAGCAGTGTTTGTAACAATAATGGATCACGCATCAATAGAGAATTTAAGAGCAATTAACCTATTTCTTTTCCAAAAGAAGGCTTAAGAATATTTATCTTGGAGATTTCTAAAAAACTCTGCTTATTTGTGTACTACCTTTTTAAAATAGCTAGACAGACGGATCCAGGGAAAGCTTGTACATGTCACATATGTCTAACGCCTTTCCTTCTCCTGGGACCAAACTACATTACATCATATTTTATGATTACAAGACAGAATTTTAGTGGAACTTAGCCATATGGTTGAGTCATCTGTTCTCTTTGGTTTTGGAAGAATTAGACTAGCATCTTCAAAAGACTGTTAAATTTATTGGCTTTTTTAACCTATAAAATTTGGAAACCTTCTGCTGTCTCTGGCAATGAAAACTGCCCCATTTTCAGCTTATTTATGTAATCCTTTGCAGTTATTAACTGAATCTCTTAAAGATACTGTTACAGGGTGCAAAAAAGATGCTTGTATATTATTTTGGGTTTCCTGTCTCATAAGGTGGAAGGGAACCCCAAAGATAAGTTATGTGAATTCCTAAAAGAAACAAAAAAACCCCAACAAACCCACATTCTTTGCATTTTTGTCATGACTTACAAAGCTCTTAAGCGTTATCTTTTGTTCCTTGAAGACTTAAAACCTGTTACAAATCCTTACTCTCCCTCTCTCGCTCCACCCTTTCACATAAATTATTGAAAAGCATGTTTTGAAAAGGGTGAGAATTACCTCGCTGCTGACTGGCCATTTGCCCCTGGGAACAGTCTGAATTCAGCAGTTATTCATTCATAGTTGTTGCATTAGATGCACCCCACAGAATCCAGCTTAGCCTTGGTGTGCAGTCTCAATCTTTGAAACGTGTGTAAACAGAATGTGATGGGGAGTGTGACTATCTAGGGATATATGTCGGGTCACTCCACTTGTAAGCATCGAAGGGGTAGGGTGGCTTTAGGGAAACGTTTTGTAAGATTTATATATTAGTAGGCATTTATCTCTCATGTCAGCCCTTCCATAGACCCTGACAAAGAGGTTATGGCTGTAACAGGGATGTTTTTGATTATGGTAAAGGGGCTGGGCCAACATGGAATTGTGTGCTCTGTCTCCATAGAGATTCTGGGCACTGTACTGACCTTCAGGATTTTACGCTTTGAATATCTTTTCATTGTAGGTTTTTAATTCACAGTGGCTTTGTACTGGAAAGGTGAAAATCTCTAGATTGTTGAGCTGCTGAGCTGTTGTATTGTAGAAAATGTGCATGGATCTTGTGAAGAAATCAGAATATAAGTGAAGCAACCTGAAACAGAGTTTCTCCATGTAGCAGGAACAGTATTCCTCACAGAGCGGGGTCAAGACTGCAACAGACAAACTGTTGGTAGCACTTGTCTCTGATAAAGAGAAGAGTAACTTGATGATTGTGGCATGCAAACATAATTCAACCTAGAAGTAATTAATAGGAGCCAAGTGAATCTTTAATAATAATAATAAAAAAAAGGTCTATTTGTGACTTTGGCCATCTTGTGTGAATAATGCTAGCATGTCTGGTGAGGTGCAGGGTATCCAAATTAGCAAGAGCACTGTAGGGATAGCACTTGGCGCTCTAGTAAATCACACATGGGTAAGAGTATTCAGATGAGAACGAGAGGGTTATTTATGTGGAGACTGGCAGCAGACAGCTCAATCACTCTTCAAACAGGCAAAAGTTAAACCCCAGCGCTAGCCTGGGGCTGCTGAAGCAGAGTTTCCATAGGCTGCCTGGAGGATGCTGTGCCAGTTGTGGCCCTGATCAGGTGAAGGGTGAGGCCACCCGTGCCTGCTGA
>NW_010312905.1:39489-59692 GCF_000700745.2 Antrostomus carolinensis
TGTTATTGACCATCCCTGTAGAGAAACAGAACTCCTCCTGCAGATGAGGCCTAAGGGAAGGAACCAGGGTGAGTGCCTCCTTGTTCTTTCTCTTCTTTTACTTAAGGCCTGCCGTGTGTGGGCAGTTGGTATTCTGCATACAGGGAGTCTGACACGTCAAAGACTTGTCTGATTCTTAGTACATGTAATATGGAGCATAAACAACATGGGAAGATGTGGTGCTGTGAAATCTCACAGGCTCTTCCCTGGCTGCTGAAGTGGATCTTATTTTCATGCAAAACAATTGCTTGCTTACACAATTTCTTATGTCCAACTGGGTATCTTAGGTATAACTTTCCTGGAACTCTTGGATTATCCTTCGTTGCACCCATGGAAGTAAAAGCAACTAAGCTTAGCTTGCTGCTTTAATATTTGATTTTGGAGACTGATAAATATTAGATCTTGAGGTCAGTCCATGGCACAAATACCTGTCAGTGGCTTCGTGAAGATCAGAGAGACAGGGAAACTCTTTGGCCTTCTTTTGGAGACGTGAAGTGCTTTTGGAGATTGAGTTGAGCCCTTGAAGACTCCAAACAAAACAATTTCTTGGAATAGGGATTTGTCTCTGTGTATGCACTGTGTTTTGTTTGGCTTTTGTCATGGGTTTCAGAATGGAAGGTTATAACCCAGTAACAGTGGATGTGTCCTTTACAAGAATGACAAATTCAACTATAAATAGAGTGATTTGCTACTCTGGATAGTTTTGAGATTTTAATACATATTTAGTTACAAGTTTTGTAATTGTATTGCTTCCTACAGTGGCATTCTAGTAGGTATCAAAATAATGTGAAGGGATTTGAAAACCAGCTATCTAAGATGTTTTCTGGTGCTTATGGAGAATATTAAGATGGTGGAGCTTTTTCAAGTAATTTACTTCAGTCTTACTAATAAAGGAAAAAGAAAAAGCTTTCATTGTGAGCTGTGATGCCATGTAGAGATTTGTAATACAAAAATAAGCTGCCATGTTGGCTGGAATACGTCTTAGGAATACGTCTTAGGAATACGTCTTAGGAATACGTCTTAGGAATACGTCTTAGGAATACGTCTTAGGAATACGTCTTAGGAATACGTCTTAGGAATACGTCTTATAGCAGTAGTAACACTAATCAATTAATGTAATTCTGGACTATGTGCAGTTCTGCTTCCTGTTGAATTTTTTTTTTTTTTATTGTTTGCAGACTTTGTGTCTCTATTGGCCTTTGTGTCTCTATTCACCTTTGCAGAATAATGGGGAGGAAAAAAGAGCAGCAGCTCTAAACTTAATAAAAACCAGCTTATTATGCAGAAATGGCAAGATAAGCAATGCTTGAAGAGGTTGCAGTAGACAAGAGGAAAGATGGAGCCAGGGGTCTACAAAGTGCCAGCCCTAGTAAGTGAAGTAGTGTTGAGTGGGTTCCAGCAGGATGGATGTCCATTGGCCCATCTGGAAGTAAGAAGATCCATCAAGTACTTGTGTTCCTTGACTGAAATTTACTATTCAGCAGAAACTTGAGAGTGGATGTAGTCAGCTCATACCAAGAAGTATAAGGAAGCGGTATGGGTATGGCATTGAATGTTGAAAGCTACCAGGCTGTTTGTGTTGCTGTCTCTTACCAGAGAGTTTGGATGTATGCCCTGGTCATTAGGCACACTCTGATCCTCACAGACCATTGTGTCTAACACAATATTGAGGAATGCAAGTTAGCCAACACCATAGCTGAATGAACAAACTTTGCTTGCATAGTTGGCATTGTCCCTGTATCTTACAGACTGCTTACCACTGAAGTATATGTAACAGATGAAAGGTGAGATGAGATTGTTCAGACAGTTTCAATTTAAATCTCATGATTTCTCTTTTTCCCAACTGGTCATAAAGCAGTTGTGAGCAGAAATCCTGAAAACTTGACAGACCTTATGTGAGTTGCAGTTTGACCTTGATACATAGCTAAAATCTGATTCAGTACTTCTTCACTCTTAAAACTTTGATAGATAGCAGTCTTTTTCCATGCATCTCATGCTGATGATCAGTTTATTGTTTATCTATTTTTACTTTTAAGTGTAAGGAAGACCTGAGGATTCTTGGTGCTTGGATAACCATTTGAGAAGTGTGGGGTTTTGTTTTTTAAGTCTGTGCTCTGACAACCCATGGATTTTATTGAAGGAAAGAGCTGCCATGTGTCCAGCAGTAAAAAGTAGTCCATGTTAGTATTTATTAAAATTGAGTATTTTAGTTTTAATAACATTTACTGAGTAATTTAAAGATGAGAAGAACAGTCATATAGGAGATCATTGTAGCTCAATCTTTAGAACTATGAGAAAAGGCAGAACAATGGGAGATGGTCACTTCAAACAGGATTGATTTGGCTTTTTAAAAAAAAATCTTGTGTTTGTATTCCTGTGTTAATATTAATAATGTTTCATTTACACAAATATACACAATTAATTCTTGGCTCTACCTCTGTCTTACTGAGAATGATATGTTGCATGTGGTGTGGTTACTGCTACATCCTTTGCTGTTTGAAAGTAAAGATAAATCTCCAGTTGCTGTATTGGTGGTGTGTGAAGTGATAAACAATGGACCGTAGCTGGACTTACTGCCAGTGCTCTGGGTGTATGTTACTAATTATTTAGTATTTATATATTTACTAATTATTTATATTTATTATATTATTTAGGTGTAGCTTTTCTTCTTTTGTTCTAATGCCTCACACATTGTGAGTTTTTGCTCCTTCACTTTTCCTTTAACTCCACTGGAATGACATTGGTTACTTGAAAACATCAGTAATTGCTTAAAAGAAAATCATAGAATCATAGAATGGTTTGGATTGGAAGGGACCTTAAAGCTCATCTAGTTCCAACCCCCCTGCCATCAGCAGGGACACCTTCCACTAGACCAGGTTGCTCAAAGCCTCATCCAGCCTGGCCTTAAACACTTCCAGGGAGGGGGCATCAACAACTTCCTTGGGCAACCTGTTCCAGAGTCTATGGGAGCCCTGATGTGTGTAGATTTGATGTTAATAGGAAATCTCACTGTTCCTCAAACGCAAAGATTTCTTTTATCTTGTTAAAAGGCTTAAAAGCAGTATCTGAAGGGAAAATACATCATGGCCTTTGCTAGGAAGCGAAATGAGGAGCACGTGTGAGCTGTGTGCCTCGCAACCCACACGCAACGCCACCATGGGCCTCTAAGCTCACTAGCTGTGGGCCAATTGTATTCTTTGGTCTGAGTGGACTGTGTCACGCTCTCTCAGCCTTCCTCGACGACTTCTGGGCTCAGCTCTTCACTTTCTTACTCCTACACAAATGAAATCTAACAGTGGAGTTACGAAGAGGCTGTATCTAGGCTTTCCTAACTGTGCAGATTCCCTATGCTGACCTTATGGCTACTCTGCATTTAAAGCCTGACTGAAATTGTGAAAGCAAACACAGGTTTATTAAAAAAAAAAAAAAATAAAATCCCCTGAAACAAAAAACCAAACACCCAAGAAACTTAAGAACAAGAAACACAAATATCTCTGCAAAACAGCAAACTCTTAAACGCATTTCTTCGAGTTTTCTCTTGAGCAATCTTGGAGCACAGCTCACAGCCTGCTGCAAATTCCAGTCATTATTTAAGCAAAGACCATACTAACTTTTTTCCTTCACCTTCTTTTGCCCCCCACAAACTTGCAGTCTCAGATGACCATTTCAGTCAGGTCATCTTTCCCGTTCTCTGCTGGTGAAAGACCCTTTCATTTCACAGCTTGTAGTCCTCTCTTGCCAGGAAAGTTTCCAGGCAGCCTCACTGGCTGATAGGAGCACCATGCTGAGTGAGTTGCTGTTCAGTTGCCTTATTCTGGGGTTCAGCATGAAAAAAAAAAATGGTTTGCTTGGATAAATAATCACTTCTTTATCTACAGAAGCTACCCAATGAATGGGTAATTATCAAGGTTTACTGACAATCTATGGTTAGTCTTTTGTTACTATTCCTTGTTCATTCACTCCAACTGCTTCCTGCCTTCCCCGTGGTGCTTTTTATGTTCAGTTCAAATGGAATTCATGGTCTGGCAAAAAATACAGTCTCCAGTGTCGAACAGACCTCATGTACTTTGTGAGGACAGTTACTCAAGCTAGGCAGAGCAGCTCAAGAAGCAAGAGGACGACAATGGATTAACACTTGTGGCTGTAAAATGTTCACAGGCTACTTGCATTGCTACCACTGCTCCCACCTTTATGTATGTGTAAGCTGCAAATGTTTTGTCTTCTTGTGTATATATAATGAATACTTTTAGCTGTCAGTCACCTAAAGTAGGGAACATGGATGGCCAAGTGAAGCTGAAAAAGACTGTTTCTGTTGTAGCAATTAGTGACATTTAGATAATATCACTATGAATTATTTTCAAAGCCATTGTTGTGCTTTGCTTTTTTGACAGCTTAATGAGAGGTCAAGACCTTACCTGTGGTAAAGTTAATGAACATAGCACCTTTTGGCATGGCTGTCAGTGTAGTGCAGCGCAACAGAGGTCAGCTTGCAATGCCACTGGTGCTATATATGCACCCTGGGCAGACTTTGAAAGGTACAGGAAAGAGCTGGGCCTGGGAGGCAGCAGCTTCTGGCACCTGCTAAGCTCCAAATGTCCTGGGAGCTGCTGCCAGGGACTTATATAAGCTGTTGTTGATAAATTCAATAACATCCTGCCGCTCCAAAAGGGAGATTTCCACTCCCACCACACAAGTTTGCTACTGGCAAATACAATCTCTAAATTGGGGATGGAGAGCAGGGAAAGGTGTAGGCTGCTCACCCGTGTGTCAGTGACTCCTAGGTTATAATGTTTTCAGATAAGCCATGCTTTTGAGAAAAGCCATTGTCTGTTGTTTTGTCTAGTGAATGCATTCCCTATAATAGGATTGTTCTTGTTTGTAAGACTCTCTTGGGAGGTCCAGCACATGTGGACTTCCGTGGATGACCTTGTGATGCGGTGGCATTCAGTGTCTTTGCCATGCAATTGTTTGTGACGCCAGTCTTTAAGTATTCCTTTCCTTTTCAGACAGCGAGTTGCTGAGTTTGAAATTATCAGGAATTTCAATTTGCTACTCAGCTTCCCCGCAGTTCTGATTTCAGTGGAGATAACATAACTCTGTCTCCAGTACGTTTGCAACAATGCAAGGTCACTTAAATCATCTCCTGTAGGCTGCGTGCCAAAGATAAAGAAACACAGTTGTCCAGTTAATGTTTGCTCAGGTCTTTGCACATGGAAAACAGTGTGTACAAGCGCTAAGTAGAACTATCACCTCTTGCTGTATGTTGTTATTTCTTGCATGACATTTACTGGTGATCTTAAAGGCAACTGAAGCTTAATATCATAATGTGGTGATGATGAAAAAGGAATGGGTACCTTTTTTAAACATTTTTTTAATTATTGAGCTTCTCTTCTACAAAGGAAAATGTTTACCTTGTGACAGAGAAAACAAGGTGTAAAATAGGTAGTGCAAGCTTTACCTGTAAAAAATAGGCTTTGGTATGAAGGTTTCTCTTTGGATTCAGAACAATCTGTCAACTTGTCAACACGCTGTGTGTGATCCCAAGGATGAAGGATTCTTACTGGGTAATTTCAGCCCCGAGAGTAGGGTAACTACTTTATTAGTAGCTTGCAACCATAGAATTATCTCTAGGTTTGCAGAGAAAATAACCTGTGCATAGGGGAAGCTTAGAGGAGACAGACACATGGTCCACAACTGTCAATACAATCACTGTTCAGTGACCGCTCCCAAAGTGTGTGTCTGTGACTGATGAAGCCGCAGGTTTGAGAGTTCAGCCTATTTTGATGGTGACCATTGGAGGTGGTGTGAGCTCTCTGCATTTGGCTTGAGTATCGAGCCCTTTTTAATCACTAGTCATAAAGTGATGATATAAATCAAGTCAATTCTCTCCTGCCCTCTGCCTCAGTCCATTAACCTTGACCAGACAGTGCCCTGTGCAGGAGTGGCTTTCCACCCCAACCATGGCTGCTTCTTTCCTGACAGTTTCTTTCTCTCAGGTTCCTAAATGTTTAAAGATGGAGAACACGTAACTGTTACCAGAGAGATGCTTCTGACTGAGCCCATACAGCACAGTTTCCTATGTGAAAAACAAAAATTAAGACTAAAGAACATGTTTGAGTTTGTTTGTTTGGGTTTATTTTTAAAAAAAACTTAAAAAAACCATGTTTTTTTTAAAAAGTTTAAAAAAAACCCCAAACAACAAACCAGTCTTCCCCCCCACCAAAAAAAATCACCCCAGACCTGAGGAGGTACTGACTGGAGTACTGATTCTGTTATATGTGGCTGAAATGTTTCATTAGCTGACTTCTGGTGTGCTCACAAACTATTGTTACTGCAGAATGTTAATTGTTTGAAGGAAGGCTGTTGATAACAGTTTGGCATGTGGCCTACACAAGGGGTGAGGGGTGGAGATAAAGAAACCCTGCATCTGCAGTCTTTTCCAGGATCAGATTCTTCCAAATTAATTACGCACATGTGTTTACCTTTACACTGAGCTGCTCAGGTTTATTTATTTGCTTACTACATGTATAGCACCATGTGTCATGCTATACTTTACAGTTGACTGACTTGCAATATTTGCAACAGTTTTAACACAAAATAAGCAAAACAAAGAAAAACCCCCAAAACCAGCTTTGTTGTTGATGGAAAGTACCTGCTTAGCTGCTCGAGTCTGATGCTTTTGTTGCTCTCGTGCTGTACTGAAGAGATTTTCTTGAAGGCCTTACTGTGACTCTGTGTTAAACTGCAGTCTGATGTACCCTAGATGGGTTTGTGCAGAATGGTGCATGCCAAGACATCTCTGACATAAGAGGAAACATTAATTTATACTACCTGAAAGAGTGGTAGTAACAGGACTGGAACTTCCCAAGGGCTATTAGGTGGATGGTGCCATGCTACTTGGATGAAATGTGAAAGCTGAGTCAGTGGGTGTAGATAAAAGCAAGAGGCAAGTGCTGAGGAGCCTTGTGATAGAGGCGCAGGATGTGGCACTGGGGTAGCTGAAAAACGGGCTTTATGGAAATGTTTGGGCAGCCTGGATAAGCGAATAGGATGGTTTGTGAAGTTGCAGTGGAGGAAGCTTGATGCAGAAGGTTTATGAAGTTAAAGTCTCCAGTTATGCTGGCCACCTCAGTCCTTCCAGTACTTTTCACAGAAGAGAGCACCTCTCCTGCATGTTTTCCAGGAGAAACAAATGCTGGTGCTGCACGATAAATGGCAGTGCAAGGTAGCTTGTACACTGAACAACGTTAACCCTAGCTGGGAGCACCCCTGTTTTGCATCATTCCAGCAGAAGTTGCCTCCCAGGTCTTTGGTGGATACTTGATGGTAAGCATGACTTGTGAGGTTAAAAACAGGCTAATCTTACAAGAGATTCAGAGATTGTTCGGTCACTGCCTCTGTATTTTCTGACCTGCTCTGGGCAGCAGTGGCTGTGCAGTTTTTGATTACATGAGGCACTGTGAGAGTCCTGCTGACTTAAATGCCTCCTACTTGCTTGCCAGGTCCTGAGTATGGTGTCTTTCTGGATGTCATACATATTCTCTTTCCTCCTAGATTTATTATTTTTTTTCCCCCTGAAGGTGATGGGTAACAGGTCTGCAATTCCCTATTGGAGTGGATGTTTTTGAGAGTTCATTGCAAGCCATTTATTTTATTAGCTGTACCTTTAACTTCTGGAATGCATTGTGCAATGCTGAACACAGTGGTGAAGAAAGAAACAGTTCAGTCCTACCAGAGGAATACTTGAGCAACAGTTGATGCCCACATACGTATGGACATACAACCCTAATTTCATTTTGAAAATAAAATGAGGTCTGCAAATAGATTCATATAACTTGCATTGTAGTTAAATGTGTATATTTTAGAGAGAGCTTGAATATGAAATTGGTATTTTGCCTACAGTAATAAC
This sequence comes from Antrostomus carolinensis, assembly GCF_000700745.2. Classification (NCBI taxonomy): domain Eukaryota; kingdom Metazoa; phylum Chordata; class Aves; order Caprimulgiformes; family Caprimulgidae; genus Antrostomus; species Antrostomus carolinensis. The sequence goes on from NW_010312905.1 coordinate 47,438, forward strand.
ACTTTTATTGATGCCCTAATAAGTAATCTTTATTACTTTAATGAAAAGATGCATAACTTCTATATGGGCAATACAGCATGATAGCTTTTAAGCATTTTACATAGAACACAGCTATTTTAGTTTATAAATGAGCATAACTGCTACACAGTGTGATGGAGGGAAACTGCCTCTATCCTTTTGTTTTCCAAGAGCAAAACAAAATTGCTGGTACAGTAGTGTTAAGGATGTTATAGTATCAGTGAGGAAATCTGAAAACATGCAATTGGAAGAACTAATGTAAGCAAATTAAGTACGTGGCAGTCTCTGAAAGTATTTATTCCTTTAACAACTCTGAGTCACAGTGCTTATCAGAAGATACACTAATTAGATAAAGAACTGGAAACAGGAGTCTAAAATGACTGCCACATAGAGATCTTCCTATACTAGCCTTCAGTCTCTACCACTTCCCTCTAAGGAGGAAAAAGAATTAGCAGCTTTTTGTGAAAAATAAGAAAATGTACAGTGATAGCTTTTGCTTGACACTGAGATGAATCTGATAGAACTGAGTGTTTTCAGGGTCCCTGTGAGAGACTGCGTTACTTAATTAATGGTTTATCCAAGTTAGGTTCTTTTATTTCTTAAATGTGAGGGAATCTGTTTAGCTGTACAGATAACTAGGAAGCAATTTTTTAAATGAAGCATCATTAAATCTTTCTGCAATTGTGTTTGTGTGTGTATAAATGTGTATTTTTTGTTACCAAAAAAGGATGGGGTTGAAAACTACGGTAGATATGAATTAACGTCTCTGTTCTTGTAAGACATTAATACCATATGTCATAAAATGTTAGCATGAACATCTGCAACATCAGAATCACTTTCAGAACACTCCAGGCTTCCCCGTTCAATATCGATATATCTCCTAGGTGCAGTTTACACACTGGATAAATACTGAGGGGTAATTTGGGACCTAGCTGTGTTAGTTTCTCTTGAGCCTGGGGTGTTAATGGTAGTGTAATTGTAGACAGGGATATGGTTATCACAGTAGCTTCTCTAAGGGGAAAATGACTCTCAGTCGCAGTTCTTTCTTAAATTTAGGGGTTGGCATTTGTGTGCTTGCTTGTTTATACCAGAATACTGGATGTTGTATTATATGTCAATAATGTTTCAATGTAATAGCTGAATATTGAAGGAACATACAATTCTTCGTGTTGAAGACGTGGCCATTTTTATACTGAAAAGCTGAAGGCTCTTCTGAAAGCTGTTCTGCCAAGGATTTTCAGCAGGCCTTAATCTTAACATGTGCCTGTAGTTTATTCTGTTTCAGGTTTCGGAAGTAAACTGGTTATTTCAGGTCATGAGAACATCTTAAATTAGATGTTGTATTTCTTTTCCAAAGTAAGGGTTAATATTGGGTTAGATGTATGGGTGTGTGGGGGGTGTGTGTGTAGATTATCATGTTATCTGCCATCTCTTTCTTTTCCAAGATTTAAAACAAAACAAACCAAAAAGTGCAGGAGTTAGGTGCTACCCATGCTTTACCGTCATCTTGATGATTTGTGGTTGAGGTTGATTCATCAAATAGCCTACATTTAAATATCTTATATGACTGAATAATAAACACAGAAACAGGACAAACTCAATACAAAAGGCATAATATGCTGTCAAACAAACAGCGTTAACTTTAAAATATTTCATTTACAAGCAGGATACATCTGCTTTTAATAATAGGCTCCCTTTAAAGCATGAAATTCCCCAAATGAGGAATATGCAACAAGTTTCATTTAGGTGTAGCCTGTTTCTTGGCTAGCTCTGTTGTCATAGAGTCTAAGTATTGCTGGGGTAACAATTTTTTTTTTGCTGATGTAATTAATACTCTAGAGTCCACAGAGGTTTATTCCAGTGCTATAAGAGCAAAGAATATAATCTGCTTGATGTGTATTTACCTACCAGTTATAGCAGTGCCATAACAGACTGCAGTTGCTCTTTTTCTTCTGCGTGCCACTTCCTTTGACAGAGCTCAAAGGTTGGTGAGCAATTGGTGGTGGTCTTTGTGCACCTGTCTGCTCTCCTGCTCAGACTACACTCTCACAAATGTAGGGTTTTTTGTTGGTTTTGTTGTTTTGGGGTTTTTTTATTTGTTTCTTAAATAACTAGTAACCAGCAACACTTTCCTCCTGTTCTGGTTTTCAGGGTGTGCACAGCCTGTGGAGTTAGTTCATATCAGTGTGCATCTCATGCACTTCTCCTTACAAGTCCTGACAGAGAAACATCAAATTTTTGGTTTAGCTAGGAGCATAAAAGTCTGTGTTAAGCATCAGGATAAAGTGGTTTTTTACGTTGAGTATTTCTCAAGGAGTGCATTAATATGAATTTAGTCGTTGCGAAAGTTGTGTAGAAATTGAGTGCTAATGAACAGGCAGCCATACTGGAGATGAGCTGACTGCTGTCAAAGAGAAAGCTGTAGTCTGTTGAAAATAACTCTCTGAAGCGAGCAGGCTGCTAACGCTAACCCAGATGCAGCTTTCCATTGCACCAGGTTGCTCCTCCTGAAGGCTGAGCCCTGTTGTCTAGAAGGCATGAATGCAACTTTCACTCTTTTTCCAGAGCTTGTGTTGCTGTGATCACATGGAATACAGAACACTAACTATCCTGTGCTTTCTTTTTGTCTTGCTAGATCCAGCTTGGAGATCTGGTACAGGAAATGGGCCATGTCCTGATAGTTTAGAGGGTGTGGAGAAATCACCAGGTTAGGAAGCAGTGTCCTTTCAGTGGTTCAGCTGATGAGAAGGAGCAAAAGATTTAGTGGATGAAGTTTGCAGGGATTTAGATGTGGAGTGGTCATCTTTTCTTTTAGCAGTACTAGGGCTGTGCCATCTATCCGAGTAGTTAATTTGTTTGTTTTAAAGACAAGTGTGGGGGATGAAAGCTCAGTAAAAGTAGTTACAGTCTGCAAAGGTCAGTCTCTTAACCTGTTGAAAAGCCTTAAATATGGAAAGTTTTGGCTGGCCTGTGCCTTTAGGGTGGGGAGTGAATCAGCTGAGGCACCTCATTGCTTATCCACATGATGTATGTGATGAAGGTCCTATGAGGCCAGTGTAGCTCCAGAATAGAAACCAGGACTAGACAAATGAAGCAAAACTTTTTAAAATGCAGTAAGAACAAAAAGATTTTTTCCTGCACTACTCCTCTACAGAGTTTCCGTGTTAAGAGATCATCTCCAGTGATTGCTTAGGCCCTGGCTTGAGCCATTAAGTGCTTGGGAACCTGTGCTGCAGAGCTTGCAAATTACTTTTATGTTCTTTTCTCTGTGCCATTTCTTTGGGTTGGGCTTTTGTTTCAGCTTTCAGTGGTGATAAATGTGTGCAGGATCATTCAGGAGAGCCTGGACACAGTGCTGTATTAATAATATTTCTTCCTTCTTTTTCTTTTACTCCAGACCAATGAGTGGAATAAGAACGATGATCGGCTGCTGCAGGCAGTGGAGAATGGTGATCCTGAGAAAGTGGCTTCATTGCTGGGTAAAAAGGGAGCCAGTGCCACCAAACAAGATAGTGAGGGCAAAACTGCGTAAGTCCAACTTAAACCAGTGATTTAAGCACAGGGGAAGGGGAAAAAAACAGCCTTCGATGTGGATGCTACTTACAGGAATTAAGAACCAGAGACCATCTGGAAAATGAAGTTTTCCTTTTCATCTGAAGCACAATACATTCAGTAAAGCTCCTTTCTGGTAGTCTGTGTTTGTAATTCTACATTTAAAATTCTGTTTCAGAATCACAAAGCCATTGAGGTAACTTGAAGCTGGATTGCTGTGTAGATTGGGGCCATTTTAGGACAGGGTGTTTTCAGACGCAGGAATTTCATGGCACACTGCAGATTGCACACTCCAAAAGGCATTAATCTTTGGGGTTATTTTTTTCCCATGGACATTAGTTTAATGACATAGAAATTAAGAGAATTTTTTCTTTCCAATGGCTTAGTTTGAGTTGCAACTGTGGTGATTGGGTTTTTAAATCTTGCAGATGCTAATGATTCGTGCAGCTGTTCCTTGTTTTAATTGAACTTTGGCAATGAAAATTCTGTGTGAATGAGATTTCTTTTGCACCCTCAATGTATTTTATATATAGCATTTTCTTCTTCTATTCTTCTTGTTCTTCTGTGAACATTCTGAATTGCGGAAGATAAAAGATTCCAGTAAGAAAATTACAGCCAGGAGATTGCTATCCTTAAACTTTTTCTTATGGCCTAGAAAGATGATTAAATGTATAAATGAGAAATAGGCATCCCATGACAGAACCAAAGCCTTCGTAAAATTCTTGATAGATGGGGAGAAAGGAAAACAGTTTATAGTCTTGGGAGAGGCACCACAAGGTAGTTTATACCAAATAATAGGTTCTACTGAATTACCTCTGGGTTATATTTACTGAGTCACGCTCTGCTTCTTGCTTGGTCTGTTTCAGTTTCCTATATCTGCTCTATTTCTGAGGAAACTCTATTTCTCTATATCTGTTCTGCATCTGAGGAAACCTAACAATGGCCGTGACTCATAATGACCTGCAACTTCTTACTGCAGGAGTCCAAGTTCTTTAATTACTTCAAGTGGGCTTTCTCCACACTTTAATATGTTTTTAATTTTAAAAAGTTGCATACATGTGTTTTTCTTTTGAACATAATCAAAGCATGACTTCCATTGAATCTTCTGAATTATAGCTATGTCCAGCATTTCATGTTTTTACGGTCAACATAACTTCAGAGATAGATTCTTAACCTGCACTGCATCCACTGTAATACCTATTTTGCAAGTTTCATGTATAATTTGATACTATGAATTTTTCTAGGGAGCTAGAAGAACAGAAGCCTTTTAACTCTTAAGAAATAGCATTGTTGTAACTGTAGGAATCTGGTGCAATGATTTTCAGCTTTACAGGGATACATTGCAAAATTCCTTTTTTCCTCTTTATTTGCAACTCTAAAGAAGATGATGACCTTCTATTTAATGATACAGTTGCTAATAATGCAGATACAAGTACTTCTTTTAACAAATGTGAATTAGTGCTATGAAGAACTCTGCTTTTGCTTGTTCCATTTGCCCGTTTAATTATCATTGACTTTTTTGGTATTTCTGTCTAGCGGTTTAAAAGACAGCTTGAGAGAGAACAAAGAAAAACTGTATTGCTGTAGTACAGAAATACAGTCCGTCGACTCTCATTCGGTTCCCAATGCATTGGGAAACTTAGCAGACCTGCTCAGGTTATTTCTTTGTCAGTTTTGAAAGAGTTTTTTTGAGACTGACAGTTGTGGAAACAATGATGCTGATCTGGAGACACATAGCTACCAAAAAGTATCATGACCCAGAACTGTGGTCCACTATGGCTTATTAATAATGGGCAGTATTTTGATTGCATTTTCCCCTCTTCAGAGTCTTTTTAGTGTTTGCAAAATGAAGTACAGCCATAATTTCTGTATGGGTAGGCTTGTTTCTCCTGTGTTGCAATGTGACACCAAGGCTTCATTCCTGGACAGTGATTCTGTACGCTTAACATACCTGTTTTGCTCTACTCAGAGGCATAGACCCTGCTGCAGCCCAGCAGTGAGGTCTGTTAGTGTCCCACAGAAGCGTGGTACTAGTTTGTCAGCTGCCTCATCTGTAACATGAGAGACTCGTGCTGGGAAAGCGCAATCTAGAGGGGTCTTTTTTGGGACAACTGGCCACCATTGTGGTCAGATTTCTCTGGTTTCATTTTAGAAAGTGGTCTGCAGTGCCATGTGGGAAGGGAGCTCTTTGCATGAGTGATCTATTGATTCCTGTGGGTATATATTGATGCATTTGTTTCCATAACTAGGCTAAAGATGACTAACCAGGAGAACATTATGGATTCAATCATGTAACAATGTGCATAATGTGGTTAAAGACTTTGGAATGTGCTTGAAAGTAAAAAAAGGAGAAACAATTACATGTTGCAGTACAGGTTTGTTAGGTCTGTCATTGTCTGTTCCCTTAAGGTGTGACATATTTCTTCTAAGATCTTTTCTTTTAATTTTTTTTTTTGTTAATAGACCTACAAACAAAATTCTCCATATTCCCCAGATCTTCATTTGAAATATAGTAATAGAGTACCTTATTTTAAACAAAAGGTGGAGACAACTCTTAATTTTTCATGCTCAGAGGGGTATTTCTGAGTTTTTGGTTTATAATGAAATGGCTTCTTCATATAAGATGCTTGAACTGAGAGGAACAGAGAGCAGAACCTAGGATTTCTGTGTTTGTCCTGTTGAGTACTGTTTGCATCATTCCACTGAGTCCTGCTATGATGTGCTCCAGCTCTGGATCAGTTATGGACTTAACAATCTAAATTTCACCTGTGTCCTCTTTTACCTCTGTCCTATAGGTTCTTTTCTTTGTGGGTTGGCCAGTGCAATAAAATAGAGATGCATAAATTAATGAGGTACCAATAAGTTTCTTAGAGGTAGTATTTACAGATTTTAATCGGGAGGTTTAACTTCTCAGCAGTACCTCTTAAGAATAAGTATTAAAAAAATACTGTCACAGTAATTAAATTAGTATTTTAAGACTTGCCTGACTTTCCACACCACCACCATGCCTCTGACTTGGTCCTTTCTGTAAACAATAAATCAATTTTAAGGCCATGGAGCAAATCCACCTTTAGCATTAGTTGACACAACCCCATTGTTGCACCCACTTACACAGCACAGACTATTGCCAAGCACACTTGTAATAGAACCTATCTGGAAATTTGACTCTGCCATTGTAGTCTTATTCTGACAGATTTATTTTATTTTTTTTTTTTTTTTTAATTTTTTTTGGTCCAGCTTCCTTAAACAACAAAACAGTGCTTTCCAGTTTGGAATTTGATCATTTAAAACCCACTTAAGCTAACAAAAAAGGGTTTTCAAAGAGAGCCTTTTCAGAAGGGAATAGGTTTCCTTCATTACTGCACTTTCCAAATGGGCTGTTACATAAAGAAGTTGCTCCTATTATTGAAGAAGGGGTGGGGTGCGGTGGGGTGGGGAGAGGGGGTACTGTGACGGGTGTGTGTGTGTAGAATTTTTGAAAGGATTCACAATATATAAATGGCGGCATTTCCTTGTTCTAAAGTTACTTTGTATGTGTGCCAGTCCATCACTGCCACGTTTGCATGTTTCTGCAAGGTACTGAACTAGAATTAAATGCTTATGGCTATTAAATCAAACAATAAATCTCTGTAAAATTTTTTTTAACTGCAATTGAATCAGCTGTTGTTTAATAAAAAGAGTCTGACAATAGTACAAAAAAGCTTTAGAAACCTCCAGTCTTTTAAGGACTCTTTCACAGAACTATTGTCAATAGCAGTTAGTGGAAATTATGTATTTTCATTTGAACCAGAGCGTTAATACCTTGGAGGCTGAACTAAAAATAAATTTGGGGCCATATTCCAACCCCATATCCTTTATGTGTATCATATACACAGTATTCATTTTCATTTATTTCTTTCGGATCTTACTGTGTAAGGAGGTGCGGTGAGTGGCATGAAGGACATACTTTTCAAAAGGTAAATAATTTTTTAATTACCTTTCTCAGAGTCTTTCCTTGTACGTAATAATATTTATCTTAAAGTAAGCTATTGGAAGAATACAGACTTACTACAGTCATTATACTGTTCTAGTTGAGAAAGAAAACCATAGAAAATGGTTTAAGACAGCTGATGTTCAAAACTGGAGCACAGTGCCTATGAAAACAGAAGGAGAATTGTATTATCCTCCTTTTCTTGATTACAAATTGCTATAAATCCTCTAGGAGACTTTTGAAATTCAGGCTGTGTCTACATTGTTTTCTTGTGCATGTGTTGAGGGTCTAACACCATGCCCTAGAAGATGCTTCTTTTGTACAGACTCTGTATCATCTTCTAAAATTGCCTAAACGCTTAAGTAGAAAAGCATACTAGCATACTGTCTTTTGAAAATTGTACCAGGGTAGGAGCTGCAGGAAAGGTCTAGTGCCTGAGGATTGTTACCTTTCAAGGGATGGAGTTCATTGGTGTTCCAGCGACCTGCTCTGATCCCTGACAGAAAATATTTTTCAGTTTACTTTTATCATGGTATTTAATTTATATTGGTCCAGATGGTCACAATAATGTCTAGGTTTCAGAGCATGGACAAAATAAGGAAGACCACAGTGATCTCTACCTGTGTTTTATCTCTAGCCAACAGATGGCTGAAATCTGGTTCTTATTCCAAAACTTCTTGTGAAGTTTATTTCCATGGGAGATTTGGGTGTAAAAGCTTTTGTCTCTCCAAAACCTTCCTGAAGTTCTTTTCAGGTTCAAATCCTGATTGCTCCTTTTTGTTCCCCCTCTGCCCTGCAGCATTGTTATGAGTATAATTCAGTTAAGATGTTGATACTAAGTTTCCTGAAAAATTGCTTTCTACTTCAGGCTAACACTTGGAAACGTCAATAAAACATCTGGGCATGGTTGGGCGAAGCCATCCTCTGCCAGGATACTAAATTGAGCTAATTAACTTTCTATTATGTTCAGCATGAGCCAATTGTTAATGTACAGTAAGAGGAAATGCTCTTGTCTGCATAACAGAGGAGCGATACTTAATTTTGATTTTATAATTTGGCAATGCATGAAAAAAATCCACATTTCATACAAACTTTCCTGTATTGACAATCAGGGAGGCTTTTAAAGGAGATCCATGGAGCAGAATTCATGTTAGGGGTTTGTTCCTGGCTCTTGACTGAAACCGTGTAGACCATCTCTGATGGTTTTAAGTACATGACAGACATGTACTTTTTTAAGTACAAGGTCTTACTTAGACCTTGAGATGTCATGATCCAATTTGTAGTTCTTGGCTATACTTTTGACAGGACTTGAAATCAACAGCATTTAGGTTCTATCACATGCATTTTGGAAGCAATTTTTATAAGATATTTTAGTATTTTTCTACCTTCATGTTATTAAAAAAAAAAAAAAAAAAGGCAAACAGGCCATCTTCTGAAAAGACAGAAATTAATGCTTTTTAGTTTGACTTCAGTAATGAAAATCCTAAACCCCACTTTTGAAAAATGGAGGCTTTATTGTGAAACAAACAAATTCCACTTATTTAAATAACAAACTCCCTATTTCATATAAAGTTCTTTGAGTATTGAGAAAGATCCCAACAGGTTTTGCATCTTGCATGCACAGGACTTCCTGCAGATGATGGCTAGAGTTCAAAGGGGAAAAACAGTCGGTAATTTCTTCTAGGAGCCAGCTTGCATCTTCTGTTTTCTACTTGCTTTTTGCACAGGCTAGGATGCCTATTCTTAATAAACTATTGCATTTCATTATCTGTTAGTAGGGCTATTGCCTCAGAAGAACGCAAGTCATCTTCTGAAGGCCCCCTGTACAGGTGTTTGTGTAGCCCGTGAGCTGCCTGTTCCACTCCTGCTCATGAGCAGGATCGGCCAAACCTGTAACGCAGCTTCAGGCAGCCGCTGGAATTCCCTGTAAAGCAGCTCCATTTGCAGAGTTGCCAAATACCCAGATTTTACCACACCTGGCCAAGTTTCAAGAAGTTTGTCGGTTGCTTGGATCGGAGCATAGCCTACATGGTTGGAAGGTTTGTACGCCTGGCTTGAAACAGCTGCAACTTGGCTCATGTGGAGGCAGAACCCAGCACCACACTTCCACGTGAGGAACGCTGTGGCTGCTCCTTGCACTCGTCTTATCTGAGCTGGCAGGGGAAAAGCAGAGAAGCGTGCCTCTCGTGGGTCAGGCCAGAACCAGGCTCTCTAAAGCTGGAGGGGACAGGGCTAAGGCTGCAGCTGTTTTTCAGATTTATCTCTACATAATGCACTGCAGGTTTTTTACGTGTTTTTCAAAGACTTATGCAACCAAATGAGCTATATGTGTAGGTTTTAATTACACCAACTGGCTGCTAGTGGCTTAAAAACGTACTACAATCTAGGAGGGGAAAGGGAACAGACAGCCAAAACAGAGCAATGTGCAAATGTTGGATTTATGTCTTTTTTTTTTAGCTTCAAAGTAACGTCTCAGGCAATAGGCTATGCTGGTGGCTGCTTATTTATCTTAACCAGTGGTCTCTGAAGAATGTGTTACTAGTATATTAATTACTATAAGTACATGTTATTGTCCTTGGTTTGTAATTCCCCTATGAAATAAGAGAAGTTCACTTTATACAGTTAAATTTAAAAAAGTCCAAATAGTTCTGTTGCTTCAAATCTGAAAAAAGTCTGAAGTGTTGTAAGACAGAGAAACTTTAAATGCTGTACATAACCCTAAGCTGTCCTTTGTCAGTGTCCCTAATGCACATAAGGATATCCATGCTCTTTGGTTCTTGGAGCACTATATACAGTTTTTAAGCCCTGCTGGATTTTCATGCAGCAAAAATATTTTTTGTAGATTAACTTTCACTCACTTGTTCTCAGCCTTTCCAGCCTTTTCCTGGCCTTGTGTTATGCTAACATGGTTTGGGATTTCCTTGCTTTAATTTCATGACTTTTCATGTACTAAGGTTGTTATTAGCATTTGCTGGCCCATAGGCAGTAGTTCCAAGCAGTTTGTGTCGGAGGATGAAGGTCAAGGGAGACGCCAGTCATTGTTGTCATTGTTGGGTTTAATTTTAACTTTGAACTCTGTTCTGGCCTTGCAAGAAAGTGCAGCAGATGGCTAGCTGGTTTTACCTAGCTCAAGGAGGAGGTTGTTTTGATCTGGACACATCCATGGCATTCTTGAGGCTTTCACCCTGTGCTGAAAAGATGTTTTGCCAGAAGGCATGTGTATTGGGAACTAACTTTGCACCCTTTTGGGCTTTAGATGTAGGGTGTGTTTTTAAAGAAACTGTCAGAAGGAGTCTTCCTTACTCCACTGAACTTGGCTTTAAAGGCACAGGCGACACTGCTCTCCTTTCTAGGCTCTTTAAGCTTTTTGAGACTTCATTGTTTCTTGTACTGTGTCTGTTTTCCTGCCCTACAACACCAAAAATAAAAGAAGTGTTTCAAAACTTCAGACTTTCTGTCAACACCTAGGAGTGCCCTGAAGCTTGCCCTTGGCAGAATCTCTGTTGCAATTTGCTGATGTTAGTTATTAAGGGACTTTAAAAATGGACACTCTGCAGGAAACTTCACATGATAAATCTAAATTGTAAGCACTTATGTTTACAATTAATGGTACATGGAAGAAAAGTCTATATGTTTCAGACTGGAAGTAGGAGTTTGTGGTAATGTGGTAATAGAGTTTGCCAAAGAAAACTATGTATGAAAATGGAACTGCTGGAACACAACCTGAGAACGAAAAATATAAAGCTTCTGGGGATCCCAGAAATCTCTCCGAAGAGCAGCTGGGTGGATATTTTTGCTGAGTTTGAAGGCTAAAATCAGGAGTCTTTAGCTTGCCAGCTTCTGTGTTGCATGATGCAATTGTTTCTTTCCTATTAAGAAAACAGCCGTTCGGCAGGCTTGCCTTTTATTAAAGTCTTATACCTCGAGGTGCGTGTGATTGAAACAAGACTTTTTGTGCTGTGAGGCGAAGCTGGAAACTATATGAAAACTGCATTGGGTTTTTTTTTTTTTGAAAGCTGTTCCAGAATATATGCTAACACAGAAGTAGCATGTAGGGTTTTTGCCAGAGTTTTGTATGTATTGGGGGAGGGCAGATGCCATCTCATGTTTAAATAGAAGACAGAAGAACACAGGCTCTGTGTGTTGCTTCACTTTGCAGTGGCTGATGCTGAGAGGGAGAGAGGGAAGAAATCTCCCAAAGCTTGTAGTAAATCCATACCTGCCTATGTGGGATTCTTAAAATCTTAGCCTGCCTGCACGCCACGAGATGTTAGTAGCAAGTCATTGATCTAATGTCTCAAAACTCAGAATAGTTAATTTTCTCAGTTTGTCATGGTGCCACCTCTGGCTTGAAAACAAAACATATTTCTTGTAACTATTTTTCCTAAGCTGATTTTTGCATTCTTGTGGCTGCATGCATGTGTGTGACAGGATCATGGCATGGACTGCCAGCATTTAATGCAAAGCCACATTTATCACATTTACTTAGGAGGAGGTGAAATGGGTGCAGTGTGAATCTGTGGCTTTTATTTGTTTAAAAAAATAATTAAAAAAAATAAAGAACTAGTAAGTATTGATAATGGTACTTGTAAATGTCTGATTTTTCCTTTAAGGCAGTCTGATTTGCCAAACATCTGGATAGTACCACCATAATTAAATGACTGGCTGTTCCCAAGACTTGCATTTTCATAAAATCATAGAATGGTTTGGATTGG
>NW_010312906.1:0-14432 GCF_000700745.2 Antrostomus carolinensis
ATATATAATATTTTATATGTTAAGAATTTTTTTAAAAAATATACACTAAAATATTTTTAACAAAGCTATAGTCAGTAGTTTGAAATTCTTTTGACAATAATCAAGATTTATGCTGTGATCATGGCATGTGAGCAGTAAACACTATTTTATAGCTTTCTCAATGCCTGAAGAATGCTGGACCTCTTACCTTAGCTAAAGTGCCCAGAAACAAGCTACATTTCTGATGCTATAGGACTTTGAAACTGTTACGGTTTAACCTCAGTCAGCAAATAAGCACCACACAGCTGTTCACTCACTCCCCCTTCAGTGATATGTGGGAGAGAATCAGAAGAGTAAAAGAGAGAAAGCTCTTGGGATGAAATAAAGGCAGTTTACTAGGTAAAGCAAAAGCCACACATGCAAGCAAAGCAAAGCAAGGAATGCATTCACTACACTATTTCACTTCATTATTAAATTAAATGCAGTTTTTAAGAAGACACTGTCTCTTACTAGGAGTCTAAAACTACAAAGCCCTTTGCGGCAGAAGTTTGTCTGCCATCTGTCAAAGCTAGTTCTTTTTGTTAATTTTATTGTTGTCATTATTCTTATCATTAATATCTACAAGCAATTTTCTAATTTTATCAGTGAAAATGGAGAGAGACTGAGAGAGAGAGAGGGGAGAGTATGGAAAATATGTACTGTACAAGGAGGAAAAAACCTAATGAATTGATTGAACTTGTTTCTGCTTGGCTAGAGCAATTCTATAGCCTAGGGATAAAGAACTTCAGTTCAGAGAAAGAAGTCTCAGATTTTAATCCTGGATCCCAGTGCTATGTATGTATTTTAGACATTAATTACTGAAGTGAAAAAGCTAACAAATAAACAAAAGCAATAAAACTCTTTCTGGTATAGCTTGGTTTATTCTTTGATGTCAGTCCAACGTTCTTTTCTTGGATGCTACTTATTCCTTAAGAGACAGGGAATGCCAGTTTCAGAGTAGCAAAGAATTTCAGTGCTTACACAACCTTAGTAATCTTACTTGGACCTTATCCAACTTGTTTTGAAATCAGTAACAGATATGCATTTTTTATTCATTTTAAATGGAGGTGGTCAAGGTCCTGCATTTGTAAATTGTGTAATACATACCTCTAATTTTTGCTAGTAGTTTTGTAAAAGATACATATACACAGTTGTGTTAGCTCTTTCTGTTGTTTCAAAAAAACCAAACCAAACCAAACCAAAACAAAAAAAACAGTTATTCATTCTTCTAAATAAAGATTTAACTCATAATAAAAGATTTGTATATTCTACATAAATTTTGTCACAAAATATTAATTCAGAAGTGTAACTTTCACTTGCAACATAAACTAGCATAAAATCGTCTATGGTTGAGACAATTTTTCTACCAAGGGGGAAATAACAGGTTTCTGAAACACCAGCCTTTAGGTGATGATAATGATGATGAAGAGGATGATGAGAATCATGGACATCCAATAACCTGAAGACTACTGAGAATAGATCTTAGGCTTTTTCTGGATATTTTAGTCTTTAACATAAAGCTTCCTAACAACTCTGAAAGTGTGACAGAACTCCCACAAAGTGATCAATTGACCAACTGATCGATCGATCGATCGATCTATCTATCTATCTATCTATCTATTTAATTTCTGTTAATAAATTAGTGCAATTAATATCTGTATTTTAATAGCATTTTAAAAAGACATGACTGTGAATCATTTAAGAATCTTTGGTAAATCTGGCAGCATTTTAATAGACTGGAAGCTTTTGTGTCACTCATTTATCTAACTGCTTTTTCTGATAGCTACATGGGACACAGTACACATAAATATTTCTGATGGCTTTGGTATTACATAGGACTTGAAAACACTCTACAGACATTAATTGCAAAAAAAACTTAGTTGAAATAAATCACCCAAATGGAGCTTGTGTTTGATTACAATAGTGTGTGGTGTTTTATTATATGTGTGTGTTTATATGTGTATGTGTGCATATGAGTTCTAATTAAGTATAAGGAGTTCCTAACAGATGTATAATAAAAAGTCATCATCCTGAAAAGTTTAAGATGAAATGAGGTGAATAAAAAGAATGCTTCTTCATAAAAGAAGCTGTTTAAGAACTTCAAGAACTTTGAGGATATGAGCAGCCTTATAATGTAAGCAGAATTCATCCAGTGAAAAACTAAACAAGTCCTTTGAAATTAATGATAAAATGCTTCATTTGCATAAATTTTAGATAATTCTAAAACCTTCTTGGAAAAAAAGCTGATGCTGCTTCAAAAAATGAAAAGATCTACAAAGCTGAGATCTAGTGAAATGTTCTCAAAATGAAGATACGGGAACAGAATCTTAGCTACTCTAAGAGTAACAGCATGTGTGGGGGATGCAGATTATGCATATTGTATAGGACTGACACTTTTTCTTTGAAGGTATAATAAAGTTTTGACTTGATTAAGTCTTTCACAGGATATTTAAACGATATCAGAATTAAAAGAAAATTAAGTTAGTGAATGTGAGCTAAGCATGGTAGTGAAACTTGCTGAGCACAGGTACTTACGTGACAGTGAACTAAGTATGTCTAAAAGTCTATTTTTCTCCATTGTCTTGAAAGTAGACACTATTCATTGATAGGTGAGAGGAAACTTTTTAGAGCAGTTAATGTCAATCATTTTCAGATTTAAGCTACCTTTTTAAGACAGGAAGGGATCATTCTGATTATTCATGTCAACCTAATAAAAACTGCAAACCACTGATTTAAAGACAACATTTGAAGGAGAATTGACGAAATCTTACTGGCTTTACTGAGCTGATGTAGAAAATTCCTAAATAAAGCAAAAATAACTGATTTCCAGTTTAAACTTTTATAACTTCAACTTGTCCTTGTTTCAATTTGATGGGTAAAGTATTTTTTAATATCAGAGTTGACATTTTGTTCTGAAAAAACAACCATAACCTGTGAAAAACATACCTCATAGCATTCTGTAATGTTGTTTTAGTTACTCATTCTTCCATTGTAAGGCACACTTTCAAGAGCATAAAACACATGTGTATCCATCTGCAGATACATATACATATGCACATGTACCATCTACATAAGGATGTAGGTGTGCACATATTCTCTGATATAATGAATTCAAGTTTTTCATGATCCTTTTCAAAGTGTCAGTATCAGAGTTGGGCTGTGACACTGTTGCCAGATTAGAATCTGAAAATTTGAAGTTGTCTTTAGAATGGGGTACAAGATGACATGATATATGTTCTCATACTTTTCCAGTAATCAAGTAGTGTTTCTGCATGCAATTTGACAGTCTTAATATTATCATTTCTTCATGATCAAGTGCATCATTCTTTATAAATTCACATTTTGATCTGTGCCTTCAGATAGATATTTTCTTCAGAAAATACCCAAAAAAACCCTTGAAAGCATCTGCTCTCCTCCCCCATATAAACACCTGAACTCCTAATAAAGACAAGATTGATTGCACACATTTTCTTTAATATATTCTCTCAGGAAAAAAAGACTAAGCATGGTAAAGAAGTGTAACAGAGTTGAGGACAACAATGTGTTTGAAATAGTAGCCTAAACACAGCCTGATGCATTTAGCAAAACTAGTCTTCAGTTAGTGCAATTATTTGCAAACTGATTCCTGATAGACTGTTGGGAGCATGCATTCTGCAGCAGTCTTAGCAACCAGACAGTTCACATCAGGGAAACTGGAGTATTCAGTTGCTTGCTTTCATTTTGTGCACTAGTGTTTCCATCCCAGTTTTTCATTCCAAATATTCCAGCTAACTGAGGAAATACAAAATTGGTTTTCAAGGAGACATGAAAAAGCTGAAAAGGAGGATTACTATGAACAATATTGTAGAGGCGTCCTCTCTCCTTTTCATAGAGATGCACATTAAAGTATTGAATTTTACTGAGGGAAGGTAGAATCCATTATAGATAGAAGTAGGATGCTTTCATCATCCCCTATGGAGATGAAGGAATTCTTCCAGTGTAGATTCAGAGTAAAAGCTTGAGTTTGTCTTTGCCTTTAATGGCAACCTAGGAAGATTGGCCTTCCCTAGTCATTTAATCTTTATATCTGCAGAATACTACTGTAAATATTTTTATAAGCACAGCATTGTGATGGAGTCAATATCAAAAGACAACTCAGAGAGACAATACACTTGTTTCAAAGAATCTTCTCAAAGCTCAAATAAAACTCAGCAGGTAGTGTGACAGATAAATATTTTATATACATCAAGAAACTCACTTTAAGATTTCATCCACAGCAACAGGAAATTAAGAAATTGAAAATCTAAGTAATATACATTCAGATAAACCAGAAAGTGAAGAGTGGAAGACATCTTGGCACAATATCATGATCATGGATCATGGTTATATTGCTTGGACAGAAAAACCTAAGCTATGTTGAATCGAAGACACCAGATGTTTTTGACATTTGAACAGTGTAGTTGTCAACTCTTGGAAGCACTGAATCTTGCATTCATATGCACTGGTAAGTGACTGTGAAAACAGAAAATTATTGTGAAAAGACATTTTGTTTTACTGTTCAGGCTTCTAATAATTTCCCAAGGGTGATTTTCTTCTATTTAACTGGTAATATGAAACCCAATGCAAATAACACAATTCTTTACTGTCCATTCTATTATTTTTCTCATCAAATTTCAAATATAGTTAATTCCTCAGTGGTTTCAAACTCTGCTAAATGAAAAATTCAAAAGGAGAAAGTTTTCCAAGAACACCCACTTAATAGCTTTTGGGATATATTTCATCTTCATTTTGTATTATTGTCTGTGGGATGCTCTGGCCAATTTGAAACAAAAATTTCATACAACTTAAAATGAACACTATAAGTACAACTTAAGGTACAAGACTGCTTATACTCCATGTAATTGTCCATTCTCAGAAAAAGGAATTTATAGCATTTATAAGGATTATACTATAGGGACTTGTAGTGGAGATAATAAGATTGTTACAAAACAAATATGAATGTAAATGTGTGTACATGTCTGAGTAAGTACCAGAAGATACAGCATAGCGGGTTAAAAATATGGTCTGTCCTGATGAAAAATAATACCATTCCAACATTTAAAAAGTTGATGTCAAGAGCAGATGGCCTGCACACTCATATGACAGCAAATAACTCTCCATTCTAAGAACAGGAGGTCAGCCACAAGGTGGTAGCATATCAGTTCTGTCCTTTGTTTTCATGTTAGCCCATCATGAAAACAGATGTATTTACTTCATAGGAAAACAGGTAATGCAGTCTTGTTCAAGGTTTTTCTAGATGGAAACAAGCAAGATACTGAATGAAAGAACCAGTCAGTAACAACTGATAACTACTAAAAGCTATAAAATAACTGTCCAAAGCCTAGTTTATCATTACCATTCAAGAAGAACCCCAGAGGTGTGATGATGACCTAATAGCTGGCATCCCTTGTCCTCGGTGGCACACTCATCGTCCTCTCTGGATCACTTGGGTATGTACATCTTGGATCTTATGACTATGAATTTGTGAGAATATGATAGAATTAAGTTTATGAGGCAATTAATTCAAATGAGTAACATAAACTCAGACATTTCATAAATAAATATAATTTTCCTTTCCAATAAAGTGTCCCTGTGAATTATTTTATGTAAAATTCTTGAAGTACAGCTTGTCTTATGTAGGAAACCTCTAAGAAGCTGTATGATGCTGTGGCAACAATGTGTGTAACAAACCGATAAACTAACCAAACTGCTTATGAAATTTAATCTGACAGCTGGCACAGAGCTTTATCTGGGTAAGAGGGAAGAATATTCATTGGAGAATTCTGTTCAATCAAAAATTGAAATGCTTCATAATTTTTTTGTCCAAAAATATTTCATATTGATGAAAAGGAAAAGTTTTGGCTGGCTCAAGGTATTAGTCTGATAATTTGGGGATTAAACGTATTTAAGTTTTAATTTAACTTGTTTGAATTTTTTTTTGTTATTATAAACTATGCTCCACTTAAACATGTCAGTCATAATAAACTATAGTTTTCATCAGTATTCTAGAACAAATATTGGGATTAAACGTATTTAAGTTTTAATTTAAATTGTTTGAATTTTTTTTTTGTTATTATAAACTATGCCCCACTTAAACATGTCAGTCATAATAAAATATAGTTTTCATCAGTATTCTAGAACAAATATTTTACCTTTTTTTTAAGTTTCTGTTTTTTGGGGGTTTTTTGGTTTTTTGGTTTTTTATTTTTTTTTTTAAGAAAAAGAACAAGATAATCCAAGGCTCTTTCAAAAATTATTTTTCATCTTCTGTATTGTATGTATACACCACATTTATAGGCATAATTCAGTTTTAGTGGAGGTAAGATTGGACACTAGAGCACACTAAAGGTTGTGGAAATGGAAAGTAAATTTTCTTACAGATCTGCAAATTTCTAGAAATAATTCATTCTATATGTAGAAAGATGGGGTAACTCTAAAAGAAAATATTAATGAAATAACCATTCATTTACAGAAGTAATTATTTTCTTATTCTTAAACGGGTTTTTTTGTTTTGTTTTTGTTTTGAAAACAGCTGTTTAGAATTACTCAGTTAAAAATCAATATTACTGAAAATTAATTATAAGTTGTTATCTTGGCTTTATGTGTAAATTAAGCAGGTACTTTTTCACTTTTACTCTATTTCTTTTCTTTCCTCTTTGTCTCCACAAATAATGAATTTTGAAGAAAAGCTTCATATTTGTGTTTTCGTATTGAATGTGTTGTGTCTCTTTAGTCTATATGGAGGAAATAGAAAGGAAATCCCAAATCTGTAATGAAATAAAAAATTCTGTTCCTTTTTTTTCCTCCGTGAAAACATCAATATGCAGCTAGAAATGTATAAATTCCATTCAATTTGATGTGTGGCAATGTGGAAACATATGAACATTATTTTTAGAAAGAAGATAGGTAAAATAAACTGTAAAAGTATATGATAGAAAAATAACATAACAACCCACTTTCTCATATATGTTTTCATATATAATTAAAACTGAACATAAAATAGATTACAGTCTTGTCTACTAGAACATGACACAGAAGGAAAAAAAACAAAACATTTCCACCTTATTCTGCTATTAGAAACCTTTTGTGACCCTGAGCAGAAGGTGTTTTATTTTTTATGTATAGAAATAGAAGAATGGAAAGAAATTAACAATAAAATAAGAAAGGATTTTAAATAATTTATTTTTGTAATTAATTCTTTTTCCTCAGGATGTATGAAGATGATGTGTGCTTTTGTGTGTATCAAATTTTGGTACAATTTCAATGTCTACTAACCTAGGTTTCAGAAATTTTGTAGCTAAACATCCAAAATTGGCTGTTATAGTGTGCAAAAACTGATGCATCTAAAACCACAGATGAACCCAGGAAACCTTCTTCCTGGGCTCTTTATATTTAGCTTTTCATTTACATAAAACAAGAAATCAACAACCTTTTATCTAATGAAGAAAAAAGTAAGAAAAATTGAAGAAGCAGCACTAAAAGTTAAGTAATTTTGGACTTGATTCAGAAAAGGACATAGGTGCTCTAGGCTTCTCTCTCCACAACTGAGTTTTAAACTTAACTGTTTGGCACCTTTCTGCCCGTGGAGGTGACTAACTGTACAAAGATATCCTTTTTGGCTTTGACATTCCCTAGTTTCTTCTAACTGTATTACGCACACGTCCCAAGCTCCCTTGGTACTAGTCAGTTTGCTTATCTCAGGATGTGATCCAGTGGGATGGTATAATTCTATAATTCTGGTACTCAGGACATGCAGTAACACAGGAGTAAAAGGAATTCTGCCTGCTGCCCTGAGATTAATTCTGTCAATTCATTCTGTGTTTGTCTTTATTCATTGCAAGGTGCAACTTCTAGTGATTAAATCCACTACTAATGATAAATATTAGACTGGATTTTTTCCACCCTGGTTTGGGTGTCTGTAAATTAGATATCTAGTCTAGCAATTTAACTCTTTCTATAGTCAACAACAACAACAACAAGAAAATATCTCTTGTTAGTTTTTACACTAAATGGTATGAGCTATCATCTGATAAATCTTTCCTGTTTTAGTCCCTTTTATATCTTACAAAACTATGTAAGTATAACAAAAATTTCAGAAAGGGCAGAACACAGTGCAACTGCTTAGTGGTTAAAGATATACAAGGTTTTGAAAACCTATGTTTTCACTGCAGTCAGGAAAGCTTTGATTATCCTTTAGAACAAATAAAGCATTGTTAAATATGTTTAATAATTTCACTTATGCAAATCAGATTTCTGAGCCCTCATCCAAGTTTTATCTTCTTCAAAAACATAACTTGAGCAAAGATAGGAGCAATTAATTGTGAATTAAACTTGGAAACTTCTTTGATAATAAGCTGTAAAATGAGTAGATCTTATCCAGATCTATAAATAAATGAGATATTTAAAAAAAAAAATATAAACCCAGAAGATAAATACTTAAATATTTGGGGACCATAAACTGAAGTATAACTTCCAATACATTTCAGTTTATATTATTAATTTTAATAAACTCTTCTACAGCCTTGTTTCACTTACAGCTTCCCTTACAAAACTAAACCTGTATTTGTCCTTTCTGTATACCTGAAATTGTCAGTTGAACTGAACTCAAGATTTTTTTTTAACCCTATTTGTCATAGGGTTAAAACAGTAAGATGGAAATAGGCCATATTGATTTGTCTTCATGCACACTGTCCTCTCTGAGGTTTAGTGCAAAAACCTGCAACTTCTGCTAAAAGGTGGTTTTCTGAGGTGCAGCAGCTTAGCAAATATACTAATAAATCTAACTTACCTGATACTATGCTCCTGCTGGATAGCCCATGCCTGTGTTCTTGCACCTCTTGTCCTTTATAAGGGCAACTCATCAAGCTGTTTATCAGGAAAGATGCTTGGTCTTTTCCTGTCCTGGTATTATGACCAGGCTTGGTTTGGCAGAGTGCTAGTTGGAGTGGGCCGAAGCGGTGCCAGACACAGTTTGAACAGATTAGCACTGTAGGCAAGGCAATTTCAGTGCCCAAGGGTGTTCTGTAGCACAGCTTAGTTTGCAAGTGCAAACACAGACAATGGAGTTGTGCAAATTTATGTAGCCATGACACATCCTTAATTTTTTGAGACCATTATATGTTATAGGAGCCAATATTGATTAATCTTATATATAAAGCAGCAAATTTGGTATTGAAAAAATAAATCCCCAAATAGAAAAGTACTATCAACTCACTTGGTATGAGAGATTATCCAAAGCACTTCCTACATTGCCAACAGTTTACAACCAAAATCATGTGCTTAAAAAGCAGACTTTCAGACAGGAAGTCCACTGAGCTACTTTTATAACTCCAGAGCTAAAAATTCACTGGCCTTAACTCCAAATTTTGAAGCTAATATTTGATTTAGAATATTATTTAGGTAAATGAAAAATGAAGATATTGCACAGCAATTCTACAGGGATTATTTCTTTTAGAGTTAGAAAAAATGTATTAATAATTATTCTGCTAAGGACTAAAAAAACCCTTTTTAAATATAAAAAAGTTTACTTTTAATTTAGAAGCAGTGTCCTCTGCACTAAGAAAATACTCTGTATTTCTCAGGAGCTGTAGTGCCTAAGTTTACTTAAGTGAGAAAAAATAAGATTAGATATAATTTAATTTAAAAACAAGTTCTATAAACTGATGGATCTGTTTCTAAGGCCTTGGACAGTACATTATAGTAGTTATGTATTACAATTGTTTTTTTTCTTTATTTCATTTTTCCAAACTTACATTGCACAGGCATTGGGATCAAACTGGGGACTGAAGATTCTCGGGGGTAGGAGTGATATAGTAACAAAATACATAAATTGGCAGGTGACTGAGCTACATTTACATGAGATTGCACGGTTTTAGTGGATGCAATGTTCTCAAGTGAATTATTTTCTTATTAAGGCTTTGTCACATCATGTGCTTACCACATTTTGATCTGTTTTCTGATCATATTTGGTAGTTTAGTCAAATAATTTAACTCTGAATCACTCATAAGAAATCTCATGATGAAATTAGATTTTTTCAGATTATAAATCATTGCCAGTTATATTCTAGTTACGTAAAATAGACAATTTACACTACAAAATCTGTTTAAATTAGATAAAGATATGTATATATTATACACAGTAAGTCAGCAGAATATTTCCAGGCAATACAGATGGAGGTAAAGTCATATTAAAAATTCCTGCTCTAAACAGTACCTCCACACTCATAGAATTTGGGCTAATAATAATGAAAAATAAGAAACAGTCTTTGATGTTTCGAATGAATAAAATACAGTAGTTTCTTTGGAAGGAGCACTAACTATATTACCAGTCAGTAAAGCACCTTTCCTCACTTCATTAGAAACTGGAGTATGCTGTTGCTGAGTTTCTAATTTAGTTATTGACATATCTATCTATCTATCTATCTATCTATCTATCTACCCTATTATCAGTTATAAGTGCCTATCTTCTAATATCAAGACAGCTTTTGTAACAATGTTACAGATAATTCCCACAAAGTATTCCCACTTAGACTTTTTTTTTTTCTCGATTATAGCCTAATTATATTTTTGTATATTTTTGTATTTACTTTTTGTATTATAATAGAGCCGATTAATCCCTAGTAGAAACAGAGCCTATTGCCAACTACTTCAAGATACTCACAAACTAATTTAAAGTCTAAGAATGAACCATAAATATAAATTACAAAGAAGAGATGATTAAAGGAAGATTTTACATGGGGTTTCATGGATTATTTATGTGACCTATCATGCAACATAGAGCAATAATCTTCCATAATCACTGCTGGAATTAACCTAATGGCTAGAAGGAGAAAATATTAGTATGTTCTTTCAGCATTGAAGCTATAATCCTTCAAAGTACTACATGCAGATGTACCCTTTACTCACCAGCATCAGTCCCATTTCAACTATTCTTGGAAGCATTACTTTAAGTTTTTTGAAATTTTATTCCTTTTATACCTCCACAATTCAAAGAAACAGATAGTCTAAGAGGAAAATTCTCTGCACACGAAGCTACCTCCATTCAGAAATTCTCAAAATGCTTCTAAGTTTGGTGCTTTACAAATGTGGAAACAAAAAGCATTGTCTATCCACCAACTGCATTAAAATATTCCCCAGTATCTGAATAGCTTGATATTAAACTGTAGTTCTGTGACATAAAACAACTGGAAAGGCTGTGCAGAACCGCCACTAAGCATCACTGGTTAGGTAGAACTGAAACATACAGAGTGGATTTTATCTCTTCTCAACTGTAAACTGCTGCAAGTTAGATGTCTACATTATAGTTAGTGGAGACAGAGCCAATGGAGTTTAAAGGATAATTCAGTGTCCAAATTTAAATGTGTAATGTGATTCATTTAGTACCCACACCCTGCTTTCTTCACTCCAGAAAGGCAAAGATATCCTACATTAACTAGGTCCATGAAGATGTCTTAGACATTGAATGAAATGGCAGATTAGAGTTAGATGTAGCAGATATATATAAATATATAAATAGTAGATTGCCTTTATGGAGGCGATTGAATAAAGCCCAGAGAGCTCAACTTGATAACAGCTGCTTCAGAAGCTCATAAATAGATTTTGATACTAATATCTAAACTATTATCACATTACTCCCTAAGTCAAGATCTCTCTTAAATTCCTCAGATCTAAGAGACTACTGAACTAATAATCCCTATGCACAAAAACACACATTCTCATAATCTCTCCGTCTCTATCCACCCTTACAATATTAAAATCTATTGACACAGAAATACAGCATTAGTTGTCTGAAAATAAATAATATATATATACATCGTATTTCTGGGGAGATCTTATAGAAGCCTTCCAATACCTGAAGGGGGCCTACAAGAAAGCTGGGGAAGGACTTTTCATAAGGGCAGTTAATGACAAAACAAGGGGAAATGGCTCAAAAATGGAAGAGGGGAGGTTTAGATTAGATATTAGGAAGAAGTTCTTCACTGTGAGGGTGGTCAGACACTGGAACAGGTTGCCCAGGGAGGTTGTGGATGCCCCCTCCCTGGAAGTGTTTAAGGCCAGTCTGGATGAGGCTTTGAGCAACCTGGTGTAGTGGAAGGTGTCCCTGCTGATGGCAGGGGGATTGGAACTAGATGATTTTTAAGGTCCCTTCCAACCCAAACCATTCTATGATTCTATGATATTGCAGTATTAAGTATTTTTAAAAATCAAAGTCCATGTCTCCACTTTTCCTTCAGGTTATTCCTGCTACTTCATCAAAGTTTTCAATTGTTAATGTTCTTTTCCTTTGTTGTTGTGATAGTTGCTTTGCAGAAAAAAAGTGGTTAAAGCTACTTCAGCAGAAAGAATAATCCTTGGAAGTTTATCCTGAATATGAGGAACATAAAGGTATTCAGTTATAAATTTAAAATAGTTGTACTTCACTGCCTGTATGTAGAGATTTGTTGCACTTTAGAGATGTGGAGGCTTCACTGGGCTAGCTAACACAGCTGTTCACCCACTTCCTCCTCAGTCCCAAGGGATAGGGGAGAGGATTTGGAAGCAAGGATAAGGAGACTTGTAGGTTGAGATAAGAATGATTTAATAAAAGAAATTAAAAAACCCCAAAATAACACTAATATTTAAATAGTAATTATAATAATAACAGTAATAGAATATGCAAATGAGTGATGCACAGTACAACAGCTCACCACCCGCCAACCAAGCCCAGCCTGTTCCAAGGTATCGATCCTGGAGGAGTGACAATCCTGAACCAAAACTGCAATCCTGGAAGAGCGAGAGCCCAAGCAAAAGCCAGAGAGAGCTGAAAGAGGTAAAAAAGGTCTGACTGTATGCAGAGAGAAAGGTTTCAAATAAATGAAAAATTGTATTCTGCTCTATGCATACACGTCACTTAGAACAAGAAGTAATTAGATTATATTACAGAAAAAAAAATAGGAAAGGCTGTGTAACAGAGATGAAGAAGTTGTGACAGAATCTCCTTCGTAGGAAGTCTTTAAAGAACAACTTAATAAGCTTCCCTAGCAAATGGCACAGATATTAACAAATCCTGTATTTGACATGAAGATGACTTCTATGTTTTTGATTGCTCTATGATTTTTCTATGCAATATCATACAGGAAATGCCAGAATCAAAATTATGAGCATAATATCTTTCTTTCAGCCTGTTCATTGTACTAGAAACCCCAGTTACTGAAAGTCTGGAGGTTTTACTAGTTTTCCATTGAGCAAAGAACATTTTTGCTGCTCTACATTTAAAAAACCCCAGGATGTTTCCCTGAATAACCAGATGCATGGGACAGTAGGGTTTTTTTATAGATGGGATTAATTTGCTTTCATTAAATACTCCTTAACATAGAGAGCCACCCCACCACCTCTCCTTGCCTATCCTTTCTGAAGAGCTTATAGCCATCCATTGCAGCATTCCAGTCATGAGAGTCAACCCATCATGTTTCTGTGACTGCGACTAGGTAAGCAGATGGTCTAGAGCACAAGTTCTATGAGGAGTGGCTGAGGGAGGTAGAGTTGTTTAGTCTGGAGAAATGGAGGCTGAGGGGAGAACTTATTGCTGTCAACCTGAAAGGATGTTATAGTGAGGTGGGTGTTGGTCTCTTTTCTCAAGTAACTAGGGATATGAAGAGAGGAAGTGACCTCAAGTTATGCCAGGGAATGTTTAGATTGGATATCAAGAAGAGTTTCTTTACTGAAAGAGTCGTCAAGAATTGGAACAGGCTGCCTAGGAAAGTGGTGGAGTCACCATCCCTGGAGGTATTAAAAAAACATGTAGACATGGCACTTCAGGACATGGTTTAGTGGGCACGGTGGTGCTGGGTTGACAGTTGGACTTAATGATCTTAGATCTGATGGTCTTCTCCAAACTTAATGATTCCCTAACTCCGTGATTCTACTTTTGTAGACACTAAAGGCAAAACCACATCTCGACAGGGCAATCCACCTCATCTTAACATGGACAGCTAGAGCAAGCATAATTTAAAAATTTGTAATGGCACAACATGTGAAGTGAGCAGAGGACAGGAATCAGTATTTAGAAATTAAGTAGGGAGACATGCAGCTACTTACTATATCAGATTAAGCATGACTCTAAATGCCAAGACTCAGACTCTAAATTCTCAGGATTCCTGACATCCACAGAGCTCTTTCTTTGCTGAAAGATAAATTACAAAAATACTATGAATTTTCAAAAGTCGCTTCCTCTTGTTCACTCTTGAAAGAAATCTGAGACTGACAGCTAGATCTTAATCTAGAATAAATTAAATTCTGTGGAAGTTAATGTTTGTTTATTCATAATAACAGAGGACAGGAGTCACCAGGACAGTTGGTGTGTTTTTCTGTATTCCTCTATTGATTCAATTTAAATCATGTAATTAAATATATATATA
>NW_010312907.1:0-16973 GCF_000700745.2 Antrostomus carolinensis
ATTCTGTGATTCTGTAATCCAGAGAAGAAACGTCGTAGTTGTACCGTGACTCTTGTAGAAATACGAATTGGTCACAGTTCTAAAGGATTCATCCGAAGCCTGTGTTGAAATAAAGCACCTCCTTAAGCTTCAGTTCTTCAGCTCGTAGTTGTACCGTGACTCTTGTAGAAATATGAATTGGTCACAGTTCTAAAGGATTCATCTGAAGCCTGTGTTGGCATAAAGCACCTCCTTAAGCTTCAGTTCTTCAGGGTGCAGAAAGTTTTTTTGAAACTTTTGATAAAGATGACCTCAGTGTGAACTATTTCACTCTTCTGTATCTTACTGAAGTAGAAAGTGTAGGGGGAGATATTTTAAGACTGAGAGGGAGGTAAAATAAAGCTTTGGCAACAGAATGTTTTTATTATTTCTAGAAGGCACTTCCTGAATTCCTCTTACTGCTTCAAGTGCTCTGTAACAAATACATATGTAAAGCTTCAGGAAAGTCAGGATGGTGAAGTAAACAGCAGGGATAATTATGGCAAGAATCTGATGTCTATTGCAAGTTCTTTCTTGTATGTGTGGGGACAGGGTGTTTCCTGTCTGGCAAAAATTGTAATTTCAGGAATGTAAAGCAAATATTTTAAGTCTGATTGTGCCAGTGTTGAGCTTGAGTGGATGGATCTTGTAACATCATATGTGACTGTTGCCATCCCACCTCCAATATTGGTAGTAAAATCTAGGAAGCCAACAACTAAGGCTTTTTGTGAAGTTCCTTGTAATGTTCTGTCACTGCCAAACTGTGATATGAGTGGGTTTTAATATGTTGAGCAAAAGAAAATGTTTATAATCATATGAATGAATATTAACCATGTTTATTGAATATTCCACTTAATTTCATTTAGAAGTAATGCTCATGAATGTGAAATGCAAACATAAATGTTGATACGGGCCAAATTTCTATTTCAAGATCAGATAGTACCTTAAACAGGCTGAAAGGTATACTCATCTTGAAAACTTCATGGCTTGAGTTGGACACATCTAGAGAAGCCGGGTTTATAAAACATTCCTACTCTTGTCTTGAATTTTAGAGCAAAATCAGCAGCGTTATCTGATGGATTTTTCTTACTTACCAGTCAAGCTATTGTAATAAAATAACACTCAAGTACAGTGTCTGTCAAACTGTTATTAAAAGCCCTTTCTAGGCAAGCAGCACAATGGGAAACAACTCTGCGTGTGAGACTTGGTTCCAGCATCTTCTTAAAAGATACTGAGTGGCTGTTTCTTCACAAGCTAAGATTTATGTACTGTTTGCAGATAATCTCATATGAAGTGATGTTGATTCAAAAACCCACAGTATTTAAAATAATAAATTTCTAGTACAGTAAAATACATCACATATTTAAATTGCATCCTTTTAACTTCCCAATAACAAGATTTCCTTTTTTAAATACTTAAGTTTCAGAGCCATCATAAAGCACTCAGAGTAAATTTGTTTCTACCTCTTCTGTGACAAAGTACCTGTTTTAGGTTCAGTCTTATTTACATGAAACATCTATGGGTGGCTGGGGTGATCTCTGCAACCACCATGAAAATAAGAATTCCTGATCAGAAGACAGAGAATAGGAAGTGCAACTCTTTAAATCAGCTGGTAGTACTGGCAGACAAACTGAAGGAGTAAAGAGGTTTCTTGTACAGATTCCCAGTTAGAGTGTACTGGTTATGTGGGCTGTTAAGAATATCAGCCTTTGCCCATGAAGAAATTTGTTTCTGCAGGATATATGCAGTCCTGTGAGTAGTGTGTCTCTAGACCCACTAATTTTGCTCCCTTTCATTTTACAATATCTGAAATCTGCATAGATACATTTCCACCTCCACCACACCAATGAATTAGGTTAAAACGTGTAAAGGTCTCTCTTCATTTGTGAAAGAATTGGTCAACATATGGGCAATTGCCATGGCTCAGTTACATGCTGTACCTACTTGTTCTGTGTTACCATAATCGAATACATGACAGACCACTGCAAGCAGACTTTGTCAACCAAGTTAGGGTAAAATACATGAAGATGGCAAATGGGGTTTTATCAGCATTTAAGCATTATCTGGTATTATTACTTCATATGAGCTGTTCTGTTTTCATGTTGATATTAACAACAATTGCAAACTTGGTTTGATTATTCCAATTGGTAGTATAGAAAACTCAGCTCTGGAAACATGCTTTCTTGTTTTGCTGAAATTAATCCTAAGGAAAAAAAAAGACTTGAGAGAGATGGGCAGTATGAGCAGTAGGAATTTGATGTGTACTCTTTTTAAGTCTCTAAAGAGTGATATCAAAAAGGGCCTGCTTTGATATATTGAGTAGTGGGCTAAGGCGAATGTAATTTCTGGAAGTTCCAAGGTGTGGGAAATCAATATGAAATGTTACTTTGAAAGATACCACTTCAGAGGACAGGCTGGCTTCAATAATTTAGATAGCTGCCATGGGAATGGATTTATTTCATATGTAAATCGAATAAATCACGAGAGGTGAGGGGTTTGGATATGAATTTCTCAGATCTGTGGAGGATTGTTTTTGTTTTAATAACACGAGGATGAATGTAGGGACTGATACAAAACGACTTGGTTATCTAATTCAGTAGACTTGGTTAAGAAAAACTGCAGGGTTTTTTCCCTGTGTGATTGATGTGTTTGTATTTTCTATATACAGTATATATAGAATTGAATGAATATAATGAATTTGAATGTCTGTAAGTGTAAGAATATTAAAATATTTAATTTGTCTTCACCCATCAGCTACGCTCCTTGGTGTCCAGCTTGTCAACAGATTGAATTGACTTGGGAGAGTTTTGCAAAGGAAAGTGAACACCTAGATATCACTGTGGGAAAGGTGGATGTCACTCAGGAACCAGGTATAGTATGAAATAGACTGTTTTAATAAAAGGAATTATTCAATTTAAGTACCACTTAGTATCTGAGAGTTTGTGTTATTTTACTGGAGTACCTGGGATACCAGCCAAGTCAGAAAAGAGGTTTCTAAATCAAAATGTTATCCACATTTTCTTTTTCCATATAATTCATATTTGTGAGCCTAAGTTTATAAACTCAATTTGAAGGATTAAAGAATTAGCGGGGGGGGGGAGGTGTGATTTGGCTTAATACTGTATTAAAAGGGACTTATGCTCAGTTTTAATCTTATTCACTGAAAGCTGCTGCCTTTGTCTCCTCCAAACTGTCTGCAGAAGAACCTTGTTCTGTAGCCTCCACTTAGGGAGAGTTTCAGGGTGTGGTAGCATTACCACAGTGTGAGCCTTCTTTTAGAAGTTCTTAACTGTTTCTATGATGGTGCTAGTTTATTGTCTTGTTTAATAGGAGCAGTGCTTTAACATATAGATGTTTGTGTTCATGATGTATGCATACAAATGTGTTTACAAAAAGGATTTCCTAACTATCCACAGAAGCATGAATACAATCTTTATTCCTTTAGTGACTCCCTTCAGAGTTCTGAATGTGTTTTTGTGTAAGCAATACCAATATTGTTTAAACCTCTGCATCTCTTGAGAATGCTTCATGCTCTTTTTTGGCTTTGAAGGGATAAAAGATTTTATCAGCAGTATCAAAAGACTAACAGAGTTAGGAAGAGATGTTACTAAAGTAAAAAGGCTAAGCTTTACTGATTTTTTTTTTTTTTTTTTCCTTATAAAGTGTGTGGAAAATATGTCCATTTTATTATTTGGAAACATGCCAAATAAGTTGGCTTTATCATGTTAACAGCAGGGAAATGACTTAAACTCTGGTTTCAGAGCAATTTAAGTTCACAAGAAAATGCCAGCTGTTCTAGACCTTGTGTAGACTAATGTTTTGTTAAAAGTTTAGAAATATACAAAAACTCTGCCAAAAAGCTGTTGATGGAGGGCTCTCCTTTAGTGCATATAATAGTCATTATCAGTTTATTAAACAGATGAGTTTGAATATTCAAAATTAGATTAGATTCTGCACATTAACAAAGTAGTGGTTACTCTGGAGTTAAGGCTGCAGGAGGGGATCCATTATCATCCTTTCTTCTTATTTTCTCACAATTAGACAGGATGTGACTGTAACTTAAAACTGCACTTTCAGAAGTGAGGCAGTGAAAATAAAAATACTTGAGATCTTGAATTCTTCTTTCTGGTAAAGAACTTGAAGTATTGGGACCTGAAGGGATCAGGTACTTCACACTTTCTTCTGGTCTAAATTTTTCTGAATGTTGAGTGATGCCAGGTTCTTCAGACCTTAGATGTGACTTTGTGGTGGTTTAACCACAGAGGCTCGCTCACTGCCCGGGTGTGATTACTAACACATTACTAACAGATTACTAACATGTTGTGACAGACGGTGCCCGAGATACGGCCGTGACGACAATACAGCCAATAAAGACCAACCAAACCGCGTGGCCAGTGATGTGATCGTATCAGAAGCTGACACTACACAGTACAGCAAAATCAGAATCCTGAGCCCTCTCCAGCACTGACAGACAGCACTGCAGGGAATATCTGTCGCATATAAGCTTTTACATAGCACAACCACGTGAACAAATAAAACAACATTGTGACCAATCACTATTTAACTACTATATTAAGTGTGTGTGTGTGTGTGTGTATATATATATATAAAAATAAGTATATGTATTTCATAGAATCATAGAATGGTTTGGATTGGAAGGGACCTTAAAGATCATCCAGTTCCAACCCCCCTGCCATCAGCAGGGACACCTTCCACTAGACCATGTTGCTCAAAGCCTCATCCAGCCTGGCCTTCAACACTTCCAGGGAGGGGGCATCCACAACTTCCTTGGGCAACCTGTTCCAGTGTCTGACCACCCTCACAGTGAAAAACTTCTTCCTAATATCTAATCTAAACCTCCCCTCCTTCAGTTTAAACCCATTTCCCCTTGTTTTGTCATTAGTTGTCCTTAGGAAAAGTCCTTCCCCAACTTTCTTGTAGGCCCTTCAGGTACTGGGAGGCCGCTATAAGATCACCCCGGAGCCTTCTCTTTTTCAGGCTGAACAGCCCCAACTCTCTCAGCCTGTCTTCATAGGAGAGGTGCTCCAGCCCTCCGATCATCCTGGTGGCCCTTCTCTGGACTAGTTCTAACTGGTCCATGTTAGAACTTAAAACTGTTTTAACACGCTCTGGTCAGGTCTATTATCACAACCCTTTGTGCCCCTGGTTGGGCGCCAAATAAACTGTGGTGGTTTAACCACAGAGGCTCGCTCACCCGCCCTCCACCCCCCACCCTCTGGTGGGATGGGAGGAGATAATATAAACAAATGGGGCTCATGGGTGAAGACAAGCAGTTTACTAGGATGGTAAGGGAAGAGGGAAACAACACCAAACAATAATAACAACAGCAAGCTCTAGTTAGCAAGCACTAAGGTGAGTTCTTCCTCTCACTTGCAGGTTTTTGTAATTGTCAAGAGGTGGTAGTGCCAAGTAACCCTGACTTTCCTCAGATTTGAGAGCAAGGAGAATGATATCTTCACCTGACAGCTTAGGTAGCTGAGTCATACAGACAGCCTGCTTATGAGATGTTTGGGAGCTTGATGCTTCACAGCTGACTGTTTAGCAACGAAGCTGTGCACTGGGAGATTTTCATTGATGTACCTAACACAGCAGTGAAGCTGGAAGCACTTGCACCTATTACTGTTTAGCAGTACTTAGTGCAAGGCCAGAGAACTTCAAACGCCTTCTCCTCAACAGGCTGCTTTTTGATGATTTGGGTAATTTTTCTGTCCTACAAGTGGCATTATGTTGTCACTGTTTAGGGTGATACTTATAAAAAGATTATTATGTATTTGGCAGTTAGTGAAACATCCACTTTCAGTGTGAGGATCAATTCCAGTCAGCCTCTTAAAGCCTTACTTCAACCTTTCTTTGTCCTTTCTGCTGTCTTATGTCTAATGCTCAAAATGCTGATGTGACTTGCCCTTCTGGATGGTGTAAAAAATTATTCTCATTGCTTAAATTTGCAGTAGTTTACTGAACACCCCAAGCTTTATTATCAGTCTATTGGCAAACCATTTGTATTTACCTAGAGAGGAATGATATATATGAAGGAAGGATAAGAACCTACCAACATCCAAAACATTGTCTTGCTACAGTCATGTTTGTGAGAGAGATTGAACCTTCCTACAGGATATAAGAACAGACTAGTTGTGCAGTGTATATGGATTATTTGAAAGAAGTAAACAGGCAAAAATGAATATTAATTTATTTAATGACTTGAAGTACCCAAGATCTGAAATATACAGCTCTAAATAATTTAAAATCAGCTAGAGGATGAATTAATATCAGGGGCCAGTGTTTGTAAGCCGTTGTTGTCATTGCTATCGTTAGCTGCTCAGTTTTCTAGATTGTGAAACAAAGTTCATCTGGCTGAGAGTATGCACAGACAAAAGCATACAGCATCCTGAAATATGGATGCATTTGTGTGACTCTTCTTTCTCCTGGTTGGAGATGCACACTGCCAAGTCTGGTCAAAAACTCCAGCTGTGTGCAAGTATTGATTAGTGAAATCCATGTAGAAAAATTACCTTGTAGTAAACGTCCTTCAAGGTAAGTATTTGTCACTAATTTCTCAACAGTATTTAGTATCTGTTACTGTTTGTAGCATTTCTAAAGACAAACCGCAAACCTGTATTTACAAAACAGTGGTAAAAGCTGTGTGGTCAGCTGCTTTCTGGTCTACACATACAGATCTGTAGGTATTTGTAGATAAGTCAGAATGCTGCGAAACGTCAGTTTTACTGAACTATTTGGTGTGGTTTTTTTCTTCCCTTTCTAGGCTTGAGTGGTCGTTTCTTTGTTACAACACTTCCTACAATTTACCAGTAAGTGTGTCATACTAGAAACAGTCGTCTTTTTTCCTGTCCTGTTTGAAAAGTGGCATGGAAGTTGTCATGAACAACCACCCTATTTCACTTTTGTCAGTCTCTCAAACATTTCTCAGGAGCTTGGTGCACTCAATGAACATAAAGTGTGTATTTTTAACTTGGAGTGGAAGGTTCTCCTACAAACACTTTTGTACCTAGATAAAAGCGATGCTTTTTCAGTCTAGCAAAAAACACTTAGTAACTTCTGTAAAAATTGGTGCAAGTTTGCAGTAGAAACCTGACCATATGTGAGCAGACATACCTGACTTTATATAAGTGTCACATATATATATATAAATTTCCCATTTGAATAATTGACTGTATAGGTCACATGTGAAACGGTGCAGAAACTTTCCACTGCTTGCTGTACTGTTTCTCTTACTGCTGGAATGCTTCATCTCTTGACTCAGTACCAACATGTACCTGTTGACTCCTCCTTGTCACTTGTTTTAAACTGTAACTCGGAAATGCAGATAAAAATGAAGGAATAGTGACTTTTGATTTCTGTTCAGGTTATTGTTTAGAGCTATGATTGTATTGATAAAGTCCTCACTTGGGACTTTTATTTAGTTTAAGTGGCTTTACTAAGTTCCCCTGTTATCAGTACTGCTAAAAACGGATTAGGAAAGATGTTTGCTATATCTCTTCTCTGATAAAAAGATGTCATTCTTCATTGAACCCTTTATTAAGTCATGTCTAAAAATGATGTTGTTAACCTCATGTGCTTTGTATCTGCAGTAGCGTGAGTGCAGTTTTATTTGAGAAAAATAGCATTTTTAATGCAAAAGCTCATGTTGTTTAAAAACTGAGACCTTCCATCGTGGATTAGTTTCAAAATATATTGAAAGTGCTTAGGTTTTGCACTTTCATATAAAGTATGTAGGTGGTTTTGTTTTTGTTGTTTGTTTTGTTTGATGCAGTTTGTTGTTTGATACAGGTTAAGCAATATCTGTGTTAATACTTATTTTTGGATTTTAGTGCAAATGAAGGAATATTTCGCAGATACCGAGGCTCACGGACATTGGAAGATCTTCAAGGTTATGTTTTAGAGAGAAGATGGGAAGCTGTGGAGCCCGTAGCAGGATGGAAGTCTCCATCTTCTTTAATGTAATGTAACACTTTGTTTTTATTAACAACAAACATGCTTTATAGCTCATTATTCATAAAGGATGTTATGCTGACAGCCTGGAGGCTTTTCTGTTCATACCTACCGAGGCTTGTTTATATTAACGTTGGAAATATATAAAGGAAAAAAGTCCAGCCACTGAGCATTATGTAAGTGACAGTTTCAGTATCTGCTGAGTACTAGAATCAAATGCATGTTTATGTAGATTATTACTTCATGGCTTCTGGCTACTTGGGGCAGGCAACCTTTAGCTTTAAGGTTTTCTTGTTTATTTGTTTACAAGGAAGTCTCTGGAATAGGAAAGAGTATAGTGCTTACACAGTCTATCAGAATTTGTTTTCAGAGCACTGAATTTACTTTGAAATAGCATAGAATGTTTGTGTGATATAAAGGATGAACCCAAGATTCTGTTGGGGCCTGCATTTTGTGACTAAAGCTGTTATGTGTAAGTTCTTGTCAAAGATACAGTGGCTGTCCTTAGTTTTCATCTTGAGAATGAAGAAGAGCTATATGATATTTAGGAATGGGGAAAGGAGCTACAGGACTGGAATTGGTATTTCTTGATTATTCTCAAATGTCATCTTTCAAGTCACTCTTTCAGTGCTTTGCAATCAGCTGGCTTAAATGAACATAATACAGAAAAAATGTATTTGTTTGCAGTTGCCTCCTTCTGACAATTACTAGGGGCTGAATGGCATTGAGTCTATAGAATCTTTTTCTGGTTTCTGGGCAGTTTGCTGTGTGTCTCAACTGCTGTAAGTCTTAGAACCTGTTCCTTCCTTTTCCTTATTTTCTAGGATGCATGGTATGGCAGGGCTGTTTCACCTCTCTGGATGGATCAGGGTAAGTAAATATGTGGTAGTGTTTTTCATACCCCCGTTTACATGTACAATAATAATCTGTTAAGAAATCAAAACGTAACTGAATATTTTATTATGCTTTTATGAGAGATAAATTTTCTTTACACTTACTGTATATTGTGTGTATAGTATCTTTGCACTATAAATTTTGTAGTACTAAGAGACTATACCAGAAATGGCAGTTTGATTGTAAAGATTATCATCAGTACTGAAAACACTTACTGTTCTTATTATCTTGGTGGAGTTAAAATGTTCTATCAGAGTGTGCTAACATGATAAAATAGGTTTTTTTGAGAGCTGCTGCAAAAATGGTTATAAACATCAGGAATTCATTTAGTATCTATCAGGTTCTCTCATTTAGTACAATTCCTGAATATTATATCCAGCTTCATTTTCAGAGTTGTAAATCACGTGCTTCTGCAGTTCATTGACATCTGGTATATTGTACAGGAGAAGAGAAGGGTAATGGTTCTGGTTTTTTAGGAAGACTTTCTACATCTGATTTTCAAACTGTCAACGCTGTTTGCATAGGAACACAATAAATTTGGCCAATAGAGTCATTATCAGAAGTAAAGGAGAAATGTTTAGCGTACACTGAATTATGCTTTGAACTTCAAAATATTTCAAGACTCTTTCATTTGGGAGCTATCAAAGTTTTCCTGTAGCATGCAGATCCTGAGAATTTTCAGACTTTTCCAGTTCTGTTCAGGAAACATACTCTTTCTTAAAATCTTCAAGTGTAGCCAAGATTGAGAGACTGTATTTGATTGTAGCAAAAGGTTTTAATATTGTAACATGTGCTACAAAAAATAAATGTAGTGGAGAGTTTGAACAAAGTTTGTATCACTTCCGGTAAGCCTCTAACGAATTCAGAATCAAACAAAACTTTCAATTACCAGGTTGATTATTTCTTTCACTGCATAGCGTTAAGTTTTTATAGCCTTCTAGCATTTCTCTTCTGTGGTTGCTGTGTAATGATGTTGCCTCTGTCTAGCTTCCTTCCTGAAAGATCAAATGCTCTGGGAAGAAAACTTCTCTAATTTGAATTCCACTTTGAATATTTCAGTAGTACATTTCCTCATTCTTCTTGCTGTGCTGTCCTTGCATATGCTTTAATAAATGTTGGGAGCTGTTCTGACATTAAAAAAAAAAAAAGACCCTGGAATTTCAATATTTAAACTTTTGTAAATGTTGATTGTAGTTTGTTTTCTAATGGATACAGTCTTGGAAGAGATCTAATGTCATAATTTCCTTCCTTCCTTCCTTCCTTCCTTCCTTCCTTCCTTCCTTCCTTCCTTCCTTCCTTCCTTCCTTCCTTCCTTCCTTCCTTCCTTCCTTCCTTCCTTCCTTCCTTCCTTCCTTCCTTCCTTCCTTCCTTCCTTCCTTCCTTCCTTCCTTCCTTCCTTCCTTCCTTCCTTCCTTCCTTCCTTCCTTCCTTCCTTCCTTCCTTCCTTCCTTCCTTCCTTCCTTCCTTCCTTCCTTCCTTCCTTCCTTCCTTCCTTCCTTCCTTCCTTCCTTCCTTCCTTCCTTCCTTCCTTCCTTCCTTCCTTCCTTCCTTCCTTCCTTCCTTCCTTCCTTCCTTCCTTCCTTCCTTCCTTCCTTCCTTCCTTCCTTCCTTCCTTCCTTCCTTCCTTCCTTCCTTCCTTCCTTCCTTCCTTCCTTCCTTCCTTCCTTCCTTCCTTCCTTCCTTCCTTCCTTCCTTCCTTCCTTCCTTCCTTCCTTCCTTCCTTCCTTCCTTCCTTCCTTCCTTCCTTCCTTCCTTCCTTCCTTCCTTCCTTCCTTCCTTCCTTCCTTCCTTCCTTCCTTCCTTCCTTCCTTCCTTCCTTCCTTCCTTCCTTCCTTCCTTCCTTCCTTCCTTCCTTCCTTCCTTCCTTCCTTCCTTCCTTCCTTCCTTCCTTCCTTCGAATAACAGACTTCAGTTTCAAAGAAATCTTAACATTGTATTTGGATTATTCTTTTTAAATTTGTAAGTGAAATCACTTAGTGTCTGCTTAGAATGGGTGGCTCCTTTTAAGAACTAAAGAGCTTGAGTAAGAACTAAATGACTCAATTTTAGTTAATGAATGAATTCCTGAATTTAAGTTGTATTTTGACCTTGTGCAACTTTTAAGTGTCTACCACTCGGTTTCCCAGATGTAATTATGAGGATAAAGCTCTCAATGAGGTTACATTTTTTTTTTTTTTCCACTTGGTGGTATGCTTGTGAAGGGAGTGTAAAAGAACACTTGCTTTTAACCTGACTTGATTGCTTTTTCGGATCTGAAATGTTTAAGTTCTAAGTTACCTATTAAAATCATCAGCTTTATAGACTGAAATTGGTGCTGCAGCTGTCGTTATTGGGGATGCTTAGTCTATGATCTCCTTCCTGCAACGG
The DNA here is from genome assembly GCF_000700745.2 of Antrostomus carolinensis. Classification (NCBI taxonomy): domain Eukaryota; kingdom Metazoa; phylum Chordata; class Aves; order Caprimulgiformes; family Caprimulgidae; genus Antrostomus; species Antrostomus carolinensis. Next base: position 11,248 of record NW_010312907.1, read on the forward strand.
AGGCCATCAAAACAGACACATACGTTCATGCTGTGGGTTCGTCTAGCCCAATAGTCTGTCTCTGACAGTTGCCACTTTCTTGCAGAGTATAAGGATCAAGAGTGTTGTGATACTTTCCTGTATGCTCTGAGCCTTCCTCATACATTTACCTGCAGTAAAATTACACGTGGCATCTCTAATGCTGAGTATCATAGGAAGAAAGAATTGTGCATCCTTTGCTTTAAAAGCTTTTTAATGTGAACATTAGAAAGAAAAACAAGATTTAGATTTGATGGTATTAAAAGAATTACGGTATGACATTTAAGGATGACTAGGGCTTGAGAGGGAAGACTTAAGTATAAATACTGTTAAATTGATCTATAATTAAGATTTTTCATTTATGTAATGGCCATGACAGTATAAATCATAAGTAGTGTAAGGTGTGAAGTTACTAAGTATCTTCCTCTCATTTCCAGCAAATTCATACCTACCTCACTGTCACTCTTGGAATTCATGTTTGGATTTCTTATGCAATCTTCATCTTAGCTACCTTATTGATTGGCCTGTTCCTGGGTTTGGTAAGAAAGCATCTTACTTTCTTTTTCTAGGTTACATAGAATGTTTGCTTTGCATTAATTTGTGAAAAAAGGAATGAACTTCACTGATAAGATGTATTGAAGTACCTTATTTTAATGATATATCTCTTCTCCCTGGTATCCAGTGATAAGATGTGTGGGAATGGTTCAGAGCTGTTCCAGAGGAGGTTTAAACTGGACATTAGGAAGCCTTTCTTTACCAAGAGGTTAACTTAGAGTGAACCAGCCTTAACCTTTACCAAAAGGAGGTAACAACAGTTCAGCAGAGTGGATCTGCAGTACTGAATACTTAAGAATTTTAAGAGAAGAGAATAGAATGGAATAGACCATTTCAACTGGAAGGGACCTACAGCAATCATCTAGTCCAGCTGACTGACAAGTCAGAGCTGACCAAGTTAAAGCATGTTATTAAGGGTGTTATCCAAATGCCTCTAAAACTCTGACAGGCTAGGGGCGTTAACCACCTCTCTAGGAAGCCTATTCCAGTGTTTACCTCCCAGGTTAACCTTTTTATGAAATTCATGCTTCAATTTAGATTTGTTTAGTCCATCCACTAAACAAGTGATTTTTATATTGGCCTTTTGTATCTGAGACTTTTGTACTTAAGAGCTGAATGCACGTGGTCAGAATTGTGTAAAGACTCAACTTTCTAAAAACACAGGCTTTGTGGAGAGACTTATTAGCTGGAGTGGGATTGTATTTGTGAGAGTTAGCAATGTAAGTATGCTGCTGCACTGTTACTCAAAATGATAATATTTTTTTAAAGGCTTTGAAGATTTGGGGGTTTAATTGATTTACTTTATTCCAGGGCAGAGCTTTATGGTTACAGCTTGGTTTTACTAAAATATGACTTCACTTCTTTCTCCCCCATGATCTTTTGATTTGAGTTCTCATTAGTAATTGAAAAATCTGACCTCTCTTGTTACTCACCAGTAATGGTGCATTCATATTTCAAACTTCATAACATCAGGAAGGTTATTCAAACAAACCTGTTAGCTATATATGCAAATGTTAAGAACCATATCCTGAGCCCTATGTTGTTTCATCAGTGGAAACAGTTCAAAGTTGCTTTACCTGTAAAGCTGGGATTATTTCCTCTCAGAATATTTGAATGATGTGGCTCTACAACCTGTCCAATATCAATATTAAATAAGAAACTGAGCTGGAAAAGGAGATATAGATGGGAGCAGAAGTTCTTACAGACTAGTTGTTTGGTCCACAAGCATTTTCTGCAGCTGCAAAGACAGTTTAGAACAGTTATACTCATAACTGGTTTACTAGCTGCTAAATTGCTGTTTCATGTAGGAAGTTTGTTGTTTCTGGCATTTGAATTTCTGCCCTTCAGCCCAAATTTAGTGGTAATGAAATAAAGAAATATTGCATAAGTATGTTTCACATCATTATAGGGAAGTGATTTCAAAGCTCTCTGTGTGTGTGTATTTAGGCAAAATCACATTTTTATACATAATATGTGTACAGAATTGTATATACGAGCAAATGTCTTTCATTATACAATTTAAATATCTGCATTTTTCTAGATGGCAGATTTTCATCACCAAATGAGTGCAAATCAAATTAGTGTAACTAGGAGCCAATCAATGTGATGATTTGAAAAAAAATTTTCCTTCTTCCTTCACTAAAAAAAAAACCAAACCCTGAAAAAACTGAAAAAATGTGAAGTTAATCTATCAGCTTTTTCTTAAAAGCTTTTCAATGATTGAAATGTATTTAACACAGTATCATCTGTCTCTCCTTTGCATTGTTCTTAGCACATGAGACACAAATATCTTCCTTGCATTTTGATTTTATGAGTTCTACACTAGACTGCTTTAAATAACAACAAAACCTAAAAGACAAAATCAAGCACAAAAGGTGGAAGTGCACATCATATGTTGGGGAGTCAGGGGTAGGAATTGAATAACATCCCAAAATATACAAAATCTTGACAAAGCGGTTTCTTTAGTTTTAAATAAATGAAAATTCCTCAACTGTGTTCTGGGCTGCTCTTCTTAAGATGCAAGCTGTTTCAATAGTGAATAAATTTAGAGAAATAGGAGGCAGAAAATTTGGAGTAGAAAGCAGGTTGGTATACACTGAGAACACATTCCACTTCAGCTCTTTAGCACAGCTCTTATCTCTCAGCAAGATAATACAATTTCCTAAATTTTATTGTATGTCTATTTAAAAAGCATGAGAAAATACTTAATAGCAGGGGCTGCTGGGATGGTTTACTAATAAATGTCTTTTTTTTTTCCTTTTTTTTTCCTTTACACAGGTACTTGTTTTGATTTCAGACTGCCTTTGCCCATCCAAATCAAGATACAGAGCTGAAACATCTGGTAAGAACTCTTAAGTGAGTGAGATACCATAGGTTTAAATGTACACTTATGGGAAGGAGAACTTAGATGTGAACCAATGTCAAGAAGTTCTTGACGTCAAGAAGTTAGACATGAACCAATAATCCAGGAATTCATTTTAGTCACCCTGAAAAGGATTCATGTTTTGGGCTCTAAAATACCAAAGTCAAAGCATCCACCTGGATGATAGCAAAGCAGATCAAAAAAACCAGCAGTAATTTGTTCTAGCTTCCACAACTATGAAGAGGCTAAATGCATTCAAAATGAGGAAGACTTGTGAAAAGATACTGGGATGTGTGTATTTTATGCAGGTGTGCATTCACTAGACCTGTGGCTTAAATATAGGAATTTGCAGGACACTTCCACATCCTAATATACACTCTGTATCTTACACTAGGAGATGCAACGTTCTGAACTTGTAAAATTCTCTGCATAATTTGTGGTTCGGGAAAGAACAAGATAGAATCCAATGAATCTAGAGACTGCGGGTGTGGGGACAGGGGAAGGTGTTGCATCTCCTTCACATAAAAGAAGAAAACATAGATCTTCTTGATCCTTAGTCAGAGTGTTTCTGAATAGTATTCTGCTCCCTATGAACATGGGAGGCAAAATCTGCACATGAGATAAAGTCTCTTGTCAGCACCAGATTTGTGTTAAGCTCCAGAGCGCCTTTTGGTATGTTTATGCTTTTAAGTGCAGTCGGAACTTAACTGTAACTTTTTTTTTAAGTTGTGTACATTTGTATGTATTGATTTGCTGTTGAAGGTGAAGATGCACCTGTGACACTTGCCAATAAGACTTTAGCCAAATCTAAATTCATAAGTGTGCAAAATTGCTGTTTTCAAAATCTTAGATGTCCATTGCTATCAGAAGAAACACGCACCTCTGCGTACTTCTGCAGTATGCTATCCCGTTGGCTGGTTGACTCAACAGCAGCTGTTACTGACAGAGCTTACCAGTATCTCACTGCTTTCCCACTGATTTGTTTGATAATTAAACCTCTTCAGGGAGTCAAGTAAAATTGATACGTCTTTAGTTTGTAACTTGGTGGAACAAAATGAAAGCTCTCTATGCTCTATATGCAAAAAAAACAAATGAAAATGGAAGAAAAATACTACTAAAGATTTATTTGAACTAAGGAAAACATAGTCCTATACAAGTTTTCAATAATAACATTCATTAATATTTCAGAATACATACATGGTGATGTAACTTTAAAAGGCATTGTTCTGAGATTCAGTCTAACTGCAGTATTTGAAACTCTTCTTTTGTTTAGAAGAAGCAATTACAAAGGATAATGTGGAGAACGCAGCATTAGAAGAACCGGAGGAGGCTGCAGAACTTTCCGGAGAAGATGCAGATGAGACTGCAGATGTAAAAGATCTCTCAGATGGAGAAGATGCAGCAAATTCAAGTGCTGATGACTCAGAGGAGGATTTAGCACTTGGAAAAGAATCAGGGGAAGAAGAAATGGAGGACTTAAGTAAACAGCCTTTAGCTGATTCAGAAACTGAAAGCTCAGTAAGACAGCGCAAAAGTCAGGTGGCTGATAATGGACTATAGTTGTTTTGGTGATATATTTTGTACACTTGGACCAAAGAAGTATCAGACCCTTCGCCTGAAGCTTACACTTGATTTGTCGTTTGTGTTTACGCAAAACCTCTGCTCTGTCAGCAGGCTTCTATTTTTTTTAAGCTTAATACTTGCTCATTAGGGGTTTTTTATAAGCACGTATGCTATGTGTTGTATAACTTTAGCCATGACAATCAAAATAAGTATATCTTGTGTGTTTGAAGTCTTCTAAGAGAAAAGGGATGTAGCAGGGTCTTAGTTCACCAACTATAAAAAAATGGTCATCTATGCTCGTGTTCCTTTGCAAGTATTGACCTAAGCCAGATCAGGACTTCTAAGTCTTTACAGTAGCTTGGCAGGACTGTGACTTTTCTCTCTGATTATTTCTTGTTTCCAAATGCCACAGAAGCACCAGAGAAGTGATATAGTAGTGAAAGAAGGCACCTTAGTAGTCTTCTATTAAAAATGTTATGTGTGATGAGTGTATTTTTATCACTTTCGGTCAAAGCACCTTTCTCTTTCATTTTTATTGATGTTTGTTTTGAAAGTTTATCATACAGTAGGTCGTGTGCCCCCAGATTTTTAAATTTTTGATAATTTGGAGGCATGTTACAGAGCTCAAACTTGTCAGCTGAATTTTTTTGACCTAAGGAGTTTGAGTAATTGAAAACCTCAGACTGAGAATGAGTGACAGCTAAAAGTTTAAAATATGTTTGAACTTTTAAAAGGTTTAAAGGAAATTATTTTGGTCAGGGGGATTTTTGCCAAAGCATAACTTTTTTTTTTTTTTTTAACCTCCAAGGGATTGTAGGAAGAAGAATTCACTTTGCAGTTCCTAAGTTGTATATTTCTTGCCAATACAAGCTTGTCATGTGGGCAGTGCAGTTCTGCCATTTCCAACTCAGAATACTTTTGGCAGAACTCGAACTGCTTTAGTAATATTAACCGAAGAGGCACTTCAGATTTTACCTTTGATCACTTTTCTACTTTCTGTCACTGGAATTGACACGTTAGGAAAAGAGAGGGGCATGGGTGGGTAGTGGGGAGAAGCTTTTGGTTTTGCTACTCTTGTCAACTTAAAAGTGTATCTATTGAAATGTGTAAAGTGAAAATGACTTGTCAGGCAGACAGCATTATGTATAGTTAGACGACTTAAATCCCAGTATTTAAGGATCCCAGTATTTCCCTCCTTTGGCTTGTTTAATATAGAAGGCTTCTTTTT
>NW_010312908.1:0-11147 GCF_000700745.2 Antrostomus carolinensis
TTCAAAATACTCTTGTTCAGTCATCACAATGATACATTTTTTAGCTTTGGTGTGTGATACAACATTGGAGAGGAAGAGAGATAGTTATTCTTGCTCCAATTTGAACGTACTTTTTTGCTAAATGTCAGAGAAGTTTTGCAAATTAAAAAATGGCCACACAAGGTGAGGTACAGAGCCTGGAGGATGGGCAACACTGGCTGCTGGGAAAGTTGGCTTACATGCATTTCTGGTAATTCTTCAGGATTACCCCATAATTGAAGTTTTCGAAGTGCATTAAGCAAGTAAGGTATCCCTCCTATTTAAAAATGTGGAAAATGATGTATAGTCTTGTCGCCAGTTGGGCTTGGTTTAGGTCAAAATAAGAAAAGGAATAATAAGGAAAATTTTGACTGAGCAGTATCAGCCTTAAAATGACAAAGATAGCTGCATCGAGTGGGGAGAGGACACTGTTTCTTATGGCTTTATTCTTCAAGAAACATCTGGTTGCACTTTTTATTGGATTCATGTGCCATCAGAAACAGTGACACGATTTCAACTGATTGTGCATGATTTGTTTGAATTTTTCAGGCTTTCTCTCCTCCCTGTGAGTTGTAAGACCCTGCAGTTTTATGCCTTTCAGATAGAGAATATGTGCTGTCACCTCCCAAAAGACTGGTCTACCTCTAATATTGTAAGCTTTAGTTTAGCTTTTTCCTTTTTCATAGTATCCTCAAAGTAATGATTTCCTACTTAAACAAATTGCCCACAGGACAATTGGGGAACTTGGACTGGTTTCAGTAATGTGCTAGTACAAAATGTTTTCATGTTAGCAGTAGCAGTGCGGGTCTCTCACAACAAGTGCTTGTAATGGCTCTGTTGCAACTTGCTTTGCTTGTCACATTGCCCTCTTATGCTGCAGCTTATCAAAAAACCTTTGATAATCACAAAGTTTTCTTTTATGAGATTAGAAGTCAGGTTATGGTTACTGACGGGTACCCAAATATATAAGCAAGCACTTCCAATAAGAACTTGGTAGGAGGTAGCTTGAAGGGAAAAAATCCAGAAGCTGTGTTCCAGTAAGCCTTGATATTAAAGGGTCACATTCACTGTAACGCTATTTAAGAACTGTGATGAAAGCCCACATGCAGAACATTCTTTTCCCATGCAGCATCCTGCAAATAGATGATACTTTTACAATGGTCATTTGTATGGTTTTTTATGCCAGTGATACTGCATAGGAACAGGGGACTGGAAGAAATTCTCCCTGGCCATCACATTCTATCCCTTTGTCATAGGCAACTGTGTGATATATACCCTCTCCTGAACCGATGTGGCTCCATCTGTAAAATTATCAGTTTGTGTCCCTGTTTCACAGGCAGCAGTACTCAACCTCAGTTTTACTGACGTATAGTTTGTATTCCACTTTTTCTCCTCCCTGCTAGTTTCTTTCTTTAGTTTAAATACTTCATTCTGCTCTTGGTGTTTATCTTTGGCATGTCTTTATAGCAAAGTGGTGACCTGCTGAGGCCTTTTTTCTGTCTCCCAAAGTAGCTCTTGCCTACAGTGATGGCAGGCTGAGCTCATTGTCCTGCTACGCAAAATAATTAACTTTAATAATGTTTTAGGGCACAGAAATGAGTATGCAATCTTCCTTATGCAAAAGGCAATAATAAGATTTGGTGACTAGGGAATTCAGAGAGTAGTAACTTTGGGTTTGAGTTATCTGTCTCTGTTTCATCCTTTTCTGGTAGAAAGTAACCTGTGCTGGAGATAAGCCTGTTGCATTGCAGCTCTCCTGGGACATTGCAGGGTAGCTTGGCCACATCTGGAGACAATATAGCCTTCTTTCTCACGATGTAGTCAGCGTTATAGTTTAAATATACGACTAAGGGAGTTTCTTTTGTTTCTTATTCTTTATGGGCTAGCATAGCCAGCAACCACCTAGCTTCAAATTGAGGGTGATGGGCCTATAAAAGTGAGAAGGTGTCTCACCACCCTCACAGAGAAGAATTTCTTCCTAATATCTAATCTAAATCTACCCTCTTCCAGTTTAAAACTGTTACCTCTTGTCCTATCACTACAATCCCTGATAGAGTCCCTCCCCAACTTTCCTGTGGGCCCCCTTGAAGTACTGGAAGGCTGCTGTAAGGTCTCCCCAGAGCCTTCTCTTCTAATGGCAGTTACAGGGGTTTAAAGCTCCTGCCATTGCTCCTGGCCTTGCCCAGTTCTCCTCAGCTGCTCTCATGACTGCTGCTGGCTGCTGGCAGCTCTCCACAGCCCAGGTCTTTTCCCAGTCCAGGAAAACGCCCTGGGCACACTGCTGTCCTCGGCTCCGCTGCCCAGAGTGCCAGCCCAAAGGAGCTGATCACCCCAGTGGGTTTGGTTTGAGAGCAGTACACTTCCAAAGGGCCATGGTGGCACAACGGATGGAGCATCTGCGTCCTCAGCAGGGGATGGCTCACCACAGCTGTAAGTTCTCATTTGAACCACATCCAGGCTAGTGGTAGGCTCTTCGGTACAGTCTGTGCCAGTGATCAGAGGCTAACAGACCACCGAGCTTCATTGCAGGAAACCATTTCCTAGTGTTTTTCAGGGACAGTTACATATAACATACGAATAAAGTGAGATCAGCTTATGTTGCGTTACCTGGTTATGTTGGCACTATCATGCTCTTTTGAATTAAGGTACATCTGTCTGTTTCCTTTGGCAGAGTGAAGTCTGGACTCTGCATTAAGAAGCTGTTGCATCAGACATGCTCTTTCTTACCTATGTCTGGAATATAAAGGAAAGATCAAGCATGAAATATGGACATTTTTTTTGACAGAAATGTTTCAAATTAATTTCTAATCAGTGCTTAAATTGGTTGCTGTTTCACAGACAATCTGAAATATCAGTTTTGTTGCTTTCTTGAAGATCTAGTTGGACAATAGCATTAGGGAGTTCTTTGTGTCTAAGACACTTGGCTTGCCCTCCTATGAAATGCTTTACTACTGGCATTGTGCATTTATGCAGCTTAGCCCACCATGTCTAACTGAATAATCCCCAAGTATGGAAGTACATTGCAACACGAAAGAATTATAATGTTCTCAAGGCTTTATCTTGACCCGCATGTTCATGTTGACTTATATGATGCAAGCTTCAAGTAATTAATGTACCTTTGACAAAGTGAACACTAGGGTCAATGAAAGAATCCAATGTAAATATTGTGATTATCACATAGTGACTGCCTCTAGTTAACGTAACTTCATTTTTCATTGTGTCAGGAAGGTTACAAATAACATGTTCCCAGTAGGTCAGAGAAGAAGGTGCAGTTGGACTATTAAAAAAAATAAACAAACAGCTCTCTGAGAAACTAGTAGTAGAAGGAGTATGAATCTCTAACCTTTGGATGAGCCTCAGGCAAGGCACTGCAGGTTTTCCCAGGCTGGAAATTCCTCGTGGGAGAATTCCCTCTACAGACTTAACTTCCTCTGGCTGCCCCATTTCAGTCTCACTCACAGTGTGGCTCTGGAGTTTTTGCTTTCTCTGACATTAGTTAAGGTGTGCAGGGTTAGGAAAGGGACAACTGACACAAGCCGCAACAGTGAAAATTCTGATCTGATGCTGGGCTTTCCCTTATGAAAGTGGATTACTGCCTGGAGACAAGGCCAGTTTCTCTGAGCTAGTGGGAATCTCTTCAGGATTGGCATGAGCTGCTGTGTGTTTCTTTCCTGCAAGGAAAAAAACCAAACCAAAACCAAACACACAAACTGGAATAACTCCAGCTCTTTGAAAGATCCTCTGTCTGTTTCAGCATCAAAACCAGGGATGTGCTGACCTCTGTGAGATTTATCAGCCAAAAGTCTGATCATACTTGTACATGTCTGTACAGCCAAAGGCAGACACCTTTTCTTCTGTAGAGTTGTCTGTTTATTTTCTTGGGTTATACTAAATTAGCAAACTATGTACATACACATGAGAAAACAAAATGAGAGGAACAGCAAGAATGAAGATGAATATGCACCAGGGGAATGTGCTGTCACCCTGTTATGGCAGATTAGCAGCTGTTTTGCCTCGTCCTCCCCTGCAGCCCTTGGGGGATGTATATTACATCTCCAAAACTGGCCTCTTCCCCCGCCAGGGAGGTTGCTGACCTGACTGAGATTTCACCAGGGCGTGCTCACAACATTAAACATTTAACAAGGTGATAAGAGCCAGGGGTATTAGCATTTTGGGGAAAAGGGTATGACCTCTATAACTGAGATCTTATTTAATAAAACCAGACATAAGTGGTCTATTTCAAAGTCTCTATTTAGCAGGGAGGGGATAGAGCAGGCTGCATTCGTTCTTGCAGGAGGGAGAGAAGAGCAAAGATGGGACCTGTGGTTGGATGGAACTGATAGCTCTCTTGATAGCTGGTGTTAACAGTGAAGAGAAGCAAGGGAAATTATTTATGAACTGGAAACTACATAACTGCAGATCAGCTCAGCTACCTACCAACCTCTCCCCACTATTGCAGGAAGTTTAATGGCAGGTCTTTCCTAATAAGTGTAAATCTACCCATAGAGATAACAGCATTCCACACTTAGAATGAGTTTCACAGCATTTAATTCTCCTCTCTAGAATTTGGGGAATTTTATTAAGATTCAGTATCTAAATCGATGCAGATGCCTGTTGTTCATTGTAAGTTTTTGTCGTATTTTAGTAAAATTTTTGATGAGTGTGATCTAAAACAGTATCAGAAGGAAACATGCCTACTTTTTATGTATATACACACCATAATTGCAAAATAGAAATATATACATGCAACAAGTACATTAGAATTCTTTTAACAATAGGTATTAAGTACTCAGACATTTGCACTATGGTGTTTTGATGGTTTCTTATCTATAGCTCCAGTTTTCAAGTCTTTAAAAAAACCTACTGCAGCAGTGTATTTCTATTAATATTTACATAACTGCTCTTAAAAATAAAGCGATGCATTAGCTATGTGTTCTCTGAAGAGAATAACTGTGTGCAATTCAATTACCACTGGAAATAGTGTAGCCCTTTTTCTGACTATGTTGACGAAACTGGTCTCTGTGTTAGTTTTTTGAGACTTGTTTATGCATCAGCTGCTGCTGCCATCCTCTGATTCCTCCACCGTGACGAGTGGGCATGTGGACTGACGAGGAGGTGCAGGACATGCCGAGGTGCCCCTGGTCTGGCTGATGGTGTGAACAAGGGCGTGCTGCAGCATCGCTCTGCAGCAGTGACAGAAAACAGCATTTGTGACTCCCTGAAGCCTTCTTTTCTCTCCCCCCTAGTTTCCTGAGTGCTTGTAGGTACCTGCTGAAATGCCTTGCATGCAGCTGTCAGAGATCAAATCAAACTTCTTTCCTTCCCTTTCTGAAATGAAATGAGTGAATACGGGGCATTCATGGGGCACATGCACAGACAGCATGTCTGATGTTTGTAATGCAGCGCATGCACTAAGTCATGCAAAAACTAGGCCCTAGTATTTGTTTATTGACATTTAGAAATGATGTAAGCCTGTTTCCATGGCTCTTTGCTTAGTTGTTTTTTGGTTTGTTTGTTTGTTGTGGGTTTTTTTTTCCCCCATCCTATTTGTTGCAACTAGGAGTGTTTGGAAACCATTTGCTTTACCAGCAACTTCAACACCATAATTTTTGTACCTGGAAATTTTAACTTCCTTTTTGCTATCAGTTTCTGTAAGGTTTTATCTCAAATCCTGTGTATAGTCTGCATTACTCTTTTAATGACTTCCTTTTATAAGCTGTCCTCAAAGAACAAACCCCTGGTTTTAGCAATAGCTGCAACTGAGTAATTTAATAGGACATTACAAAAAAAGTCAAGACAGTAGTGAACACAACTAAGGGAAAAAGCATGTATTTTTTACAACCCGACATTAGATTTTTATTACTGTTTTGGCTGGTTTTGCTAGAGAGAATTGGTAGATTCAACTTTTGCTGATTTTATTTGGAAAGTACTTAATGGCTTGTGGTAATGGGAATGAATCTGAAATACAACAAGTATATTTGGAAAGCACCAAAATTGCCTAATATACTAATGGTTAATGTAAATTTACAGAGAAACTCTACTTAAAATAAAGAAGGTTTGTTTCAAATCAGTTTAATGCATGAAACATTTGAGCTGCAATTTTAATTGCAGTGAATGTGATTTGCCTAGAGCATTCTGAAAAAAAAAAAACCCAACACTGATGTCACTATGAGATGTTTTCAAGTATATACATGCTCTTAATTTTGTGCTATAATATCTTTCAAAGCATTTCTTTCAAATCAAAGAAAGGTATTGTTAAAAAGGAGATGACTTTCATAGAAAAGATGACAAACATTTCAGGGAAAATTGACATTCAGGAATAAACAGCTAGAAACAACTGTAAGATGACAGACTCCTAGATTTGTCATTTGAGATCAGGTCACTGGGGCCTGTGGGTAGGCTGGGTTTTCTGTGATTGAGTTAATGCTTTTTTACCCTGTGCTAGCAACAAGAATGACATTTACTTCAGAGAGATTTTCATTAATGAATCATCTCTAAGGGCAGTTGCTACTGGTAAAAGATCAAGGGTAGAATTCAATAATGCGTAAAAACGGCAGTAATGGACAAAATTCCTAAGAGAGAAAGGGAAGACTATGTCACACAGTTTTATGTACAGTCAAGTGCCATCCATTTCCTTTCTGCTGGGAGCTACAACTTTTCCAAGCTGGTAGCACCGAGGCTGGCAGAAGTGACTGCTTGGACTGACATGTAGCAGCGTTATGGTTGCAGAATGAGACCTCAAGCAAAGCAGGTAGCCAACTAGACACTCCAACAGTTTGAATTATAAGCATGTCATTAGTCCATTGTGCAGCACCAAAGCAATCAACAGTCATGAGTGTGCCTATCATCTTGCTGTCATGCTGCTACATCTCACCTTCTAGACAGGTGTAGATGTGTGGCACATCCTTGGCATTTGATTGCCAACAAGAAGTCTACACTGCCTTACACATCCATGTAAGTATCAGCCTAAATGGCCTGCAATTTCTGTCGCTAGAGAAGAATGAGGCTTATCCCAGCTACATATCCAGCTGAGCTTATGTGAGGAGAAAAAAAAAAAGATGAAAAAATGGGCCAGGGTCTGTGATCACACATTAGCCTGGCACTGTCGTGCCTGATGTTTTAGGCCTGAGATAAGGAATGCTTTTGTGAAGCCATGGGAAAGGCATTTGAATGTCTTAAATCTAATCTAGTTTGGAAAAAGCAAAATTAGCAGCAGGGCATGTATTTAACTAGAAGCATGAAAGCTCAAAATTGACAGACCCTTTGACTCTCCCAGTTGGGCATACTACTGCTGGCAACTATGTCCAGACACAGCCTCTGATCAGCTCGGAGTTATTCCCATCTGTTGGGATAATAGTGGCATTAACTCTCTTTCTGTGTGTTTGGATAACAACCAAACACGTTGTGCTCCTCCATGCAGGGGGCAAATGCCAGGCCAAGAGGTGCCTTTTATGGAAAGCCAGGATAACCCTGCATGGGACATCTGTTCTCCAAGAGGTCCTTTGGGTCTAGAGTAGGGCTTTTTTCATTTTGGCCACCACATCAGGGAAGGGGGGTTCACAGCACGTGTCTGGCCGCCAACAACAGTGATTGTTTTAGGAGAATCTCAGTGTGCCAAAATACATGCTGTAGTAAAATACTGCCTACAAATCTTGCAGTGTGTGAGCCATACAGCATACAAACAACATGAGTCACAGAAAGAGACATGTGGCTAACAAGCAGGAAAGCTTTGTGCAACTGGTCAACCAGGAATTCAGATAAACTTGCAAAGTAATTTGTGCCTGCTAGTATGGAGCAAAATGGAAAATAAATACTTGAGCCTTGTCACTCCAGGGTAAAAAAAGCACAGGTTTTGTAAAAAGTTTTGTCAGAAGTGTCCTTTTTCTGTTTTTGAGAACGATCATTGTGCAAGCGGTGGGATTGCAAAAGGGTCAGTCCAAGTTTAGTGAAGCCAGGCAAGCATGAATAGCAACACCAGGCATCCCCAAAATGCATGTGCACAGGGGACTACAAACTCAGTGGTAAAGTGTTGTAGGAAACGTGAGGTCTTGTGGCATGCGCTAGGGCAAGCATCAGGAAGCTATTCTGTAGTAACTGAAGTGATGTTCATCTATAAACTTGCTTACCTGATAGCAGGTCATTCCTTTGCCCATGCCCTGCCTCCACTAGCCAAATTCATGGGTCTTGCTGGATGACTTCATGGCTTCTGTCACAGATGTGCTTAAAGCTGATATGTGTATTAATCTAAATAAACCAGACAGTATATTCAAGTCCTTATTAGATAATGTAGACTGTGTTTTTAAAGTACGGGTACTATTTTTCTCTAATAATTCTTCAAACCTTTTTGTGTTTGAGGAAAAAACATTTGTGTTTTTTATTGCTTTGAGGAAGAAAACAACATATTTTCATTGTAGCCATCAGTTTCCTAGATATATTTTGTTGTAATTAAAATAAATAAATAAATCAAAAGTGCCTTTGCTCCTGGACATTTGAAAAGTGAGGCCCAGCATGCAGATGAAACTGTAGGCCTAATTTTCAGGCACTTGTTTCTTAAAAACTTGGTCTGAATGTTTGAACTGCTTTGTATCACTCAACCGGCTTGCAGTCAGCAAAGCTTAAAAAAGAAAAAAAAAGAAGGATGAATTTCAAGACTGAAGGAACAGCTGCATTGATTCTGCACTGTGTCAAAGCTAAGCAAAATACCAGAGAGCACCAGGTAATTTAATAAGGCAATTGCATATGAGGCTTCAGCTAAACGTAAAATGAATGATGCTATTGTGTTATGCTGATAGTTTGCTAAGAAAGCATAATTTAAAAGACTGTGGAATTCTAAGGCTTAATTTTGATGGAAAAAACCCCCTCAGTACGTGAAAGTTACTATGATTTGATTTAGAGGACTTAATATACATTTTTCCAGAGCAAGTCAGCTAATTTTTAAGAGTACTTAGTTCTTCTTTACTTCAGCACCTCCAGTGAAGTTTTATGAACAGGGGTAATAATGTCTTGGGTGTTCAATATGAAGGTTTGTTCCAGAAGAAAGCCAAAGATAGTAACATCTCTCTTAAACATTCTGATACTGTCTACAGTGATAACTTCAGAGACTACAGCATTTGTTTAAGATGTAGAATTTTGTGCCCACACTATACATCAGAGTGAGTTCACTAAAGTGAATTCTGGTTTAAGACCTGTGTTTATTTTTACAAATCTTGTTAATGAAATGGTATATGCATACCTAATTCTGAAAGGATAGAAACCTTCAGCTGAGTTTGACTCCAGTTCTAATGTGAAAGAAAAAAAGTTTAGGAAAATCCAAGGGAAGATCAAAGTTATGGTGGCTTGAAAATTGTTTTTCATTTGTGAATAATAGTTTCGGTGGGTTGTTGAGAATTGACTGCTCATTTGAGCAAATATGAAATAGAGCACACTAGTGAAGAGTTTATATACATTTCCATGTTAAAAACACAGAATTGTATGTATCTGTATGCAATCCTGTAATTAAAGACTGTCTCAATATATTTCCAAGCAGTAGGAAACATTCACTTTATTGACCTATAGCATTTAAATGATATCTTTGTGCTGTAGTGTTAATGTTTTGGATTTTTTCCTAGGAAAACTAGGGCTGCTAAGGGATGTCAAGACCATCATGTTTTTCTTGAATACATTTTTTGTTGATGATTTAGAAAGATCTGTATTGACAGCATGCAGCATTTTGATACAAAGAATCCATTTCATAGTACAGAAGACAGTTTTGCATCATTCAAAACAACCAGTTTGTCTTCATATACAACAAATGTACATCTTTGACAAAAGGTGAATTGTCACTGAAAACTGTCCAAGCCCTTCTTCCTGAAAGTTTTGTTAAAGATTCTGCAAAAATCTTCCCTTTTGTCAGGGAATCTAGACGAACATGTCAATCCAAACAAAATTCTTTTTGTCTAGATCTTATGTGTTTTAGCCATAGCTAATTCCCTCAACTACTGCAAACTAAAGGGAGCAGCAAATAAGCCACTAAAGGCAAGAAATGTCTTTGCAACTAAACAGCTTTCAGATGAAGGGAGCAATAGAAGTGCTCTTATATTTGGGCTTTGTAAAACAGTCTTCAGCACTTACACACCTGAGTTTTATCACATCTAAGTCAGACTTCCATGGCTTAAATATTTTATGCAAACTGTATAATGAATGTGTGAGAAGTTTAGCTCAGATTTCACAGATTTTGTTTGGTCCAGTTAGGAGACTGGACTGCCGTGCCTTGAAATAAGCACATCATCACTCCAAACTTGAAGAGCAGGGCTTTCTGGACTCTTAAAACATGAAAATGTCCTTCAATAGCCATATAGTACTTTAATTTATATTATATGGTACCCTTACGGAAGAGGTGCTGAACAGGCTTATGGAAGGGGAATCCATTGAAGGTTACTAAATACATAGAAAACAGCTCTAATTCAATAAATGACCAAGCCACACAGTGTTGGGGGCTGGGAGAGTATGTGGGGGAAGACTCATAAACGATTTGTCTGCTTTTTCTTTCCCCACAGGTACCTTCTTCTGACCATTGTCAAAGACCTGATGCTGTCTGTGGATGCCTCTGGCCTCACTCACTGTGGCACACTTGCACCCTTAAATTAACCAGTATTTTGACTCTCTTCCTTACTGAATAATCAGAGTGTGGTACAGGGCTATTGAGGGTATGAAAGAAAAAATAGTGGAGGAGCTTGGTTCTGAAGTAGGTCACCCATGGGCAAAGCCGGATACCTCAGAAAGAGCTTCTCAAAGTCCAGCAAGCTCATTAGGGATTTACTAAAGCTAATGAAGGAAGGGTAGCTTGAAGCTCCCTGATTCACATTCATCATCTTGGGATCCCCAGACCTGAGCCTCCTCCTATAGTTAATGACCTTTACCCATTATTTTTATCAAGTGAGCAGAGGTCACTGTTTCTTTATGGAACAAACTGGGAAAGCATTACTCAGTATTTATAGAATAGCCTTATAGTTAAAACATTTGGTCTAAAAGTGGGAGACCTGAGTTTATTTCCTCTTTCCAAACAAAGCATTTCAAAATCACACTGATCTTCTCTCTAGCCAGGATACTGTTCAAATGATCAGCTGATGGGGCATTTTTGTTTGGAGTGA
>NW_010312908.1:11187-15222 GCF_000700745.2 Antrostomus carolinensis
CAAGATAAACTGAGCTGACAAAGGGAGAGCGTGTTTATTTAGTCCAATGGTTAGGCTGTTCATCTGGGGCAAAGGAGTTTGGGAAGTAATCTAAATATTGGACCATTAGTTGTAAGATCAGGATCACATAATCTCTATTTTTTTCTGTAAAATGTCACTCCATTTTGTAAGGAGTCTGGGTTGGCGGGTATCTGGGAGGTGTGTTTAAATCTTACCTGGAAACCTTAAAGGACGGCTGGTTGGGGGTTTGGTTCTTCATTGGAGTTGAACAGGGGATAGATAAAGAGCTGCTCAGACCAATTTTTTCCTCAGATGCACTTGGTGCCTGAGGAATTTTAAGTCAAACAGATAAACATGCCCAGCACTGGGGAACAGTAGAGGCTAGGTTTTCAGGATCAAAATTTCAGCTCTCGGGGCACATGTTCTTCCTTGTGTGCATTAGGGTATCAGCATGGGAAATGCAAATGCACTGCAGCTGGTTTTACATGCAGGTTTGATTCCTTCCATGATATCAGAGCCACCAATAAGATGAAAAAGAGCTTATGTTTGTACAGAGGTAGCTCAAATGCAGAAACAGGGTAGCTGTGTTCACACTGTTGTCCCTGCAGAGCCTGCTGACTCGGACACCATGTCTCCTAAGCACAGCTTCTTTGCATCTGGACCTGTGCTAGCACAGGTCCACAAGCACAGCCTGTGTTTATCAGCATGGTGATGGTAACCTCTCCACCACTTTCATTGTGTAGCATAGGCACAGTCAAAGACTTGTGTAATAATTTAGTTATTAGTTTGAATTTCCAAAGGTGTTTAGTTGTCTAATAACCAATAAAAAGAACATGTTCAGTTATGTATGTTTTACTTCAATAAGTGCTAGTTTTGCTGTACACTCGGTGAGACAGAAAGCCTGCAGAAAGCATAGCCGACTGGGAAATTAGTGCATGCAGTAATGCTAGGAAAACTGTAGTATTTATCATGAAAGCAAATGAAATTGAATGAATGAAACAAATTAAATGGCCAGTGCTATCCAAGTGCCATCTTGCCTTTAAAAATTCTTAACGACTACTGCGATAGCTCCTCTTGGGTGAGAGAACTACCATCTTGTGCAAGAAAATAGTATCAGAATATAAAATATATAGATAAAAATATAAATGTAATAAAATATAAAGACAACATATTACCATTAATTCTTACTAAAAACTATGGTCACAGTCCCTTTCAGTGCACTTGAGCAAATAGGGAATGAGATAGCTTGATACTGCAAAATACAAGACAGTTAAATTATTTATTGCAAGGAGATTGTGGTGTATGTTTACAAATAACTGAATTATTATTTCAATTTCACGAGAAGCAAATTTTTGATGAAGTATCTATTCTCTGTTCTACTGAAGATATTAAGGTCAAGGGAAAGAACATACAATACCCGTTCCTTGAACAATACATCACAATTTAAAGCTAAATAGGTTTCTGTGGAACTTACTACGAAAGCAGGTGCGAGAGTCTGCATGATAGAAATGAAATTTTGACAACCACAAAACTCTGTTCTTAATGTTCCTGTTGGGAGAGTACATAGGAAATAACCTGTTCTTCTGAAATAGGCCTTCAACTTTCAGGCCACAGATGTCATAAGCATACTCTGCCACCCCATACACAATAGCGTCTTGCAACAGCATCATGCTCTGTAGTGTGAAGGATGCTGCTCTTTCTCGTCTGACTAAAGCATCCAGACAGAAGTTTTAGCTTATGAGCAAAAACTAATTGATTCAGGCATTTTCTGAGGAAAAACTGCTGCTTTAAGCAGGTGAGCATGCCTTACAGAATCGGCCTTGGCAAGTTGCTCAAATAAAGAAAGGTGGTTTTGTCTCCTCTGCAATGTATATTTATTTATTTATTCTGCCTTTGCTACTGTTTCACCTCTTTACACTTAAGATACTGTGAATGTAAGTTGGCTATTTGCCATTGGTAGTCTGCGGAAATGTTTTTTATTGCACCAGATTTTTTTTTTCTATTTTCTTTGCTTTTGCACATAGTTTTATGAGATCCTTGTTCTTTAAACATATATGAATACTTTTTGCCCACATAAAGAGAACTATTGTTTAGGTTAAAAAGGAAAGGTGCAGATACATAACATTTCCCCATAATTTTCTAATAGTGCTCCTCAGTCTTGCACAGCTATATGTCTAAGTGACAAACACTGTGGTGACTTGATGGGTGAATCTTGAAGACTTTACCCTTCAGGAGGGACTCCCTGAAGCAGAAATGCAGTAATAATCTGTTAGCAGTCTAAATCTCTGCTGTCTGTCTAAGGCTGGATCCAGTACTGGCACACAGAGTGGCGCTGCCACTGAACTCTCTTGCCAGGCTCTTGTCTGCTCAGTGTCAGCCCAGCATGGTGAATGGTGACACCATAACTGATTTAGGTTATAAGGCAGAAAACAAAGTACTGAAAATAATGCCTACTGGCTTCATGCAATGAAATACCCTGTTCTTACTTTCAGGGCATATCAGCATACTTAGCCATCTTTCTGTACTGATCTGTGTATGCTGAAAGGTCCCTATTGTGTGTGTGTGCTGGACAGAGTGAAGGAGTCCCCCACTGTTTCCTCTCACCCTACCTTTGAGGAAGATCCCTTTCTCTGCTCTTCACTGTCTTCTCTGTGCATTCTCTCTGCATTGCTCAGACTACTGGTAAAAAGGCTTGCAAGTGCTTTCTTTAACTCTGCTTTCTTTCTATTCTTCTTTAACCTCTGCTTTTCTGATCTCTGGAGGGTGATGTTTAGCCCAGGTAAATCTTGACTTCTCCACCTCATTTAGAGACACAAAAGAAAATGTGCAGACACTGGTGTGAGCCATTGGACAAGCTTAGGATGCGATAGCTCCACGTGTGGTGGTATGCAGCGTGGGGAAACAGGACAGTTTCTCCTTCCTTGTGATTTCCACCATCATTCTTACTCCAAATAGACATGCATTTGCTGTGAATCAGCAAAGTTGCTTTCTGAGGCCTTGAATTTGTAGCTCACATCCATAACAGAAAAATTATAAGTCTTCATAAGGAATACCTGGCTGGCAATGTTTAAGGACTTCATGTTTAGCATCTTGTTTCACCCCCCTGAGTCATTCATGTGGCAGTGGCCTATAGTGATTGAACAGGAGCTTCTGCAGAGGGAAGGGCACACATCTCGGAAGTGGTAGGAGCATGGATGACACAGGGACAAAACAACATTTTTTGTTTTGGGGGCCTGGAGGAAGCAGCTCGGGCTGTGAAAGATGAGACTGAAGAAAGGGGCAGTTCATAAAAAAACACAGAGAGAAACCCATTCCCAGTCCCTTCACATCCCACTGATCTTTTCCAGTTCCTTACTCTGTTTCAAACTCCTCAATTCTCAAAACCCACAAACGTACACTGACTACTATGACCCCACCTTCAGTTCTTAAAGTATTACTGACTCCTTCCACCCACCAGTCTCCAAAACTTGTTGAAACCAATTTCCTCCCTTCCAGAACCAAGAGCTCTGCTACTCTGGTAAATCTAGATTTTGTTACTGTAAAGAAAATTTATTTTACCCTCAGCCTTGGAATAGCCAATTTTATATTGGGCAGTGCTTAGTGGAGATTTCTAGCATGCATGCTAGCAATCCCATCCTGTACTCACATTCCCTGGAACTTTTTTGTGATTTCAGTTTTGCAATCTAGACTTGTAATATAGTTAGGGCCCATAGTGGATTTCGGTCCTCCACCAGCTTGTTTTACTCATGTCCCTGACACTAAAACAATGATTATAAGAGTCTCTGAAGATGTAGGATCAGTACCTAGTACTCAGCTTAAATCACAGAAAAACAGAATGGCAGGGGTTGAAGGACCTCAGGACACCAAGTCCAACCCCCCTGCCAAAGCAGGTTCCCTACAACAGGTCACACAGGAAGGTGTCCAGGCAGGTTTTGAACATCTCCAGAGATGGAGACCACAGCCTCTCTGGGCAGTTTATTCCAGTGCTCCAACAACCTTACAGTAATTTTTCCTTAAGTTTGTGTGGAACTTCTG
>NW_010312909.1:0-542 GCF_000700745.2 Antrostomus carolinensis
GATGCGGAGCCGGCCGAGGACTAACATGGGGGGCAGCCACTCCCACCGGGCGCCCGTCTTCGACGAGAACGAGGACGGTGAGTGCGGAGCTGTCCACGGTACCGCGCCAGCTCGTCGCCGTCGCGCCGCTGCCGGGCGGGGGTCAGCGCCGGCCGCCCCCGCTCCCTTCGGGGAGCAGAAAAAGGAGCCTCCGGCGGGCAGCCTGCCCTGGGGGAGCCCCGGGGCGGAGGAGGGAAAGCCCGCCTTTGTTCACACCCCTGGCGATGGCGCGGGTGCTCGCTTCCAGCCGAGCTCCCCACAAGTCCAGCACAACGTCGCCTGGGGTTTGAGCACATGGCAGGTAACTTCTTACACCGTGTCTGGACGGGCGTCGTTTTGGAGGTGGATGCCAACTTATTTGTTTTCCTTTATAGTTGACTCTTTGCCCACCTGCCCATTTTAAATGGTGATGTCTCTCTCGGTATGCTTCTTCCCCCACCTTTACTTTCTGAAACTTTTTTAGCTTGTTCTTTTACTCTGAGGTTTTTCTCCCTGCATAGATA
>NW_010312909.1:565-5025 GCF_000700745.2 Antrostomus carolinensis
GAGTGTCTTGTAAAGTTTTTGGATGGCAATGGAAAAGTTTGCATAAAATAGGGTGTTTCTTCACTATTTATGCCTTTCCATGTAATTTTCATATGTAGACCATATTTAACTGGAATTGTGTGACTGCATTTCAATTTCAATCATTCTGTCTTTTGAAGCAGAAAGAACACTGCACTCTTAGGAAGCAGATATTTCTATATTAGCACTAGAAGTGTTTTAAATATTACTTATGGGATAGATGTTGTTGCCTATCTGGACGACTGATGCTTAATTTTCAGTATATTCTTTTCCTAGTAGTTCCCGATATATTTTGTTAGAAGGTGATTGTGTCTCAGTAAACTATCACATTGTTTTGTCTTTCTGAGCTTCATGGCAGATCAAAACCATGTATGCTCTTCCCTTTATGTTCAGGACACATGGAGATACTTGTATGGTTTTACTAATAGGGAGGAAATATTTTAAATGCATGTAAAGTGCTTAAAAAGGTGAATGCACATTTACTTGAATTTAAGAGACAATTATCATTCCCCCTTCCTTGACAAAGCTTGAAGAGGTATTTGGTTTACAAGACTCCATTGTTTGTGGGGAGAATGTGACAGATTATTTTCTATTTGTATATTATGGTGCTATAGCTGTGGTTTTCTTGTACTGATATAAAATTTCAGTTATTTACCATAGGTCATGCAATGTAAACAAGTGAGAAAGAATACTCCCACACCTGCCCCCAGGTAAAATATTGATCATGAGCAATTAGCCTTGTAAACCTTGAGGTAACTCACCAAGAAATACCCAAGAGGGAAAGCACAGTGTTAATATTGTCTAGATACCCTAGGGTCAAAAAATAGCCATGCCATTGCCTTTGTAAGACTTTTGATTGGGCTCCCTTGAGTTAGCAGTTTCCACGTATTATTACAGTTTGGGCATTTGTTTTTGTTTTTGTTTTTGTTTTCCCATGAGGCAAGGCTGTGGTCAGTTTTTGAACAAAACAAACAAAGTTCAATAGTAAATTACTGCAGAGAAGACTTCATGCTACTTAGCTTATTTTTCCTCAGGAAGACATTTCTGTAATGCAACCATTATTAATACCTAATAAAAAAAAGCACATAAAGTATTTATGGATTTCTATTAGGTTATCATTTATTCTTTCTCTGGTTTTGTTTTGTTTTGTTCTGTGTGTTTTTGTTTTCCCCATTATGAATGTTCCTAACATCATCTCTTTTTTTCCTCTTAAGATATACTTAGCACAGCTATCTAGTTCAGAAGAGCCCATTACTTTTGAAACAATAACCCATTTCCTATACTACTTTCAAATTGTTATTCAGGATAGCATTTTCCCAAGTACCTAAATAATATAGGAAAATATCTCCTCTCTGAAAATGTATCTTACAAGGTTTAATCCAAAAATCAAGCTGTATTTCATATTGCCACTAGTAGCTACAAGAGTCACTATTTTCCACAATATTGGACTCCACATGATTATTTTTTAAAAGCAAAAGAGAAAGTATAGCAAAAGAAAATAGATTTGTTTCTTGAGAGGGTATAATTTTGCTCAAGAATGACAATACATATCAGTTCAAAGAGAACTGGAATAAATGAGTTGTGTATGAATATGTAGGCATAGTAGCAACTGAGCTATTCAGTGTATTGTGTGTAATGTCACAGCTGCTTCTTAAAATGAGAGAAAATGAGCAGAAAAAAGTATTATCATTTTATATTTGTATGTGTTAATGATGGATGTGGAATAAAACACGCATTTTGGAAGAAGAGGTTTAAAATAATTTCTTGTCACTTTCTAAATCATAGAAAAAAGTACTTATTCAGTGTACCACTTAACAAAGAAATATATGGAAATAGTACGTTCAGAGCACCCAGGTACTGCCTGAGAAGCATATAGAGTATCTGCTCTAGAGTTAAACTCATGCTTTCTGTCTAATGAGAATAAGTGTTGATCCACTGAGTAGATCTAAAAACTGTAAGTGGTATGTAGACTCCCCACCATGCTTAGGATAATAAAACATGATCCAGCCAGAAGGCTGGACTGCGTGCTGTAAATCCGCAGTTATCACAGACAGCGTAACACATCATTACCATACAGTGATCTTTTTAAAGGCCACACCATTTTTAAACTAGCTATATTTGTTCTCTGTGTTCTATTTTTGTTAGAAGGATCTTCCAGAATGTCACTCTTTGAGTAGTTAGAAACATCTGTTTTTCTGATTAAATGATTCTTAACCTATTTATAAGATTTATGTTTATTTCAATTTTTTTGTTAGCTAAAACAGCTCTCCACCCTCCATGATTCCTCTAGTGCACTGATAGACAGCAAAAATATCCCCTTTCACTCTTTGTTTTGTAAGAAAGCTTCTTACAGCTTTCTCTCATTTTGACTGTTTTTTTTCATCTCCTGTGCCCCACACCTGCATGCATTTGAACTTTTCTTGGTTGCACACAGGCAACCCAAATTCTACACAGAATTGCAGGTGAGTTTTCACCAGGACCTTCTGCTGGAAACAATACTTCCTGATTTCTGCTGAAAATAACTTTCCTGGTAAAGCCTAAAACTACATATGCCCTTTTCATGGATGTACTGTGGATAGCTCAGTCACCTCATTATGTTAGCCTACCAGTGCCCTCTTCAGAAATTTCCACTGATGAGCTCCAACGTACAGCAGAAGTTTTTGATGTTTGTATCTGCATGACCTTGCATTTGGCACAACTTAATTTCAGTCCATTTCTATTATTCATATTCTCAAAGACGATCACCCACTTCTTTCTTTGTGTTGCTCTGATTCTCCAGTACCCCTGATTAACACGTGTCTCAGAGGCTGGTGCCATCAGCAGAATTTTGGTTTCTTTGATCATGGGGAGGTTTACACAGCAACAGATGGACTTCAGCTGTCTCAAAGAGGGAAAAGGATTCTTGCTCATGAGCCAGTGGGGCTCATTGAGAGGGCTTTAAACTAGGTTTGAAGGGGGAAGGGGATAAAACTAGGCTCAGCAGAGATGAGCCCAGGTGCAGCATGGCAACCTTGGGGGTAAAATCTATAGCCCAGCTCAAGTGCATCTACACCAGTGCACGCAGGAGGAGCAGGAGGAGCTGGAAGTTATTGGGCAGCAGGGTAGCTGTGACATAGTTGCAATCACAAAAACATGGTGGGATGACTCTGATGGCTGGAGTGACGCAATGGATGGCTATAAGCTCTTCAGGAGGAATAGGCAAGGAAGGTGGTGGGGTGGCTTCTGTATGTTAGGGAGTGTTTTGATCATATAGAGCTTGAAGTTTGTGATTATGAGGTCAAGTGCTTATGGACTTATGGATAAGAATAAAGGGGAAGGCCAACAAGGCAGATATGCTGTTGGGAGTCTGTTACAGACCACCCAACCAGAATGTAGAGACAGATGAAGCTTTCTACAAGCAGCTAACCCTTGTTGTCATGGGGGACTTCAACTTATCTGACTTCTACTGGAAATACAACACAGCAGAGGGTAAACAGTCTAGGAGGATCCTGGAGTGTACGGAAGATAACTTCCTGGCACAACTGGTAAGTGAGGCCACTAGGGGAGATGCCTCTCTTGACCTGCTTGACCAACAGAGAAGGACTGGTGGGAGATGTGTTGGTTAGAGGCTGTCTTGGTCTAAGCGACCATGGAATGGTAAAGTTCTTGATTGTTGGTGAAGTAAGGAGGGGGATTAGCAAGACCACTACCACGGACATCCAGAGGGCAAACTTTGGCCTGTTCAGGACCCTGGTTGAGAGAGTCCCTTGGAACACAATCCTGAAGGGCAAAGGGGTCCAGGAAGCCTGGACATTCTTCAAGAAGTAAGTCTTAAAGACTCAGGAGCAGACTGTCCCCGTGTACCACAAGACAAAACAGCTGGGAAGACAACCTGCCTGGCTGAACAGGAAGCTCTTGCTGGGACTCAGGAAAAAAAGGAGAGTTTACCATCTCTGGAAGAAGCGGCAGGCAACTCAAGAAGAGTACAGGGATCTCATTAGGTTATGCAGAGAGAAAATTAGAAAGGCAAAAGCCCAGCTAGAACTCAGTCTGGCCACTGTTGTTAGAGATAACAAAAAGTGTTTTTACAAATGCATTAACAACAAAAAGAGAGGCAAGGAGAATCTTCATCCTTTATTGGATTCAGAGGGCAACATTGCCACCAAGGATGAGGAAAAGGCTGAGGTACTTAATGCCTTTTTTGCCTCAGTCTTTGATAGCCAGACCAGTTATCCTCAGAGTATTCAGCCCCCTGAGCTGGAAGACAGGGATGGAGAACAGAACAACCCCCCCATAATTCAGGAGGAAGCTGTTTGTGACCTGCTACACCACCTGAACACTCACAAGTCTATGGGGCCAGATGGGATCCATCCAAGAGTACTGAGGGAGCTGGTGGAGGAACTTGACAAACCACTCCTCATCATTTATCAAGAGTCCTGGCTAACAGGGGAGGTCCCAGAAGA
>NW_010312910.1:0-1585 GCF_000700745.2 Antrostomus carolinensis
CTTTCTTTTTTTTCTCTGCTTCTCTTTTTTAATCATTACCTCTCTTTTTTTTCTCTCTCTCTTTTGTTCTGTTATTCTTTTTTCTTATTTTCCCATCTCTTCCCCCCCGACCTCCCCCCTTTCTTTGTACATTTCTATATTTTCCATATTTTAGACCTTATTCCACCACTTGTCCCGTACTGAAATTCTGGCACATTTTACAACATTTTTTAGGGGGTGGTTTTCCATGATTAAAGGAAAGAAAAGGAACTTCAAAGCCCCCGTGTAACACATCACCCACCTCTGTGGTGAGTTTCTATTTGCATTCCCCGCAGCAAATTGGGCTTTCCAGCAAGAAGAAGGTCTGAGAGGGAAGGGGTAGGAGGAAAGAGGTGCATAAACCACGAGAAGCACAGCTGTGTCTGAAATAACCCCCCCCCCAAATATCCCTGGAAGTCTAGAGATGCGTGGCTGGAATGTAAAGTCCATTTCCCCAGGAAGGATGCTGAGATGGTTGGAGACTGCCAAGAGAGGAGCTTCAGAAGCTGGATGGAGTGTTGGGTCTTTCACTGCTGCTGTTTTCCATCACATTTGGTTATGGTTTTGGAAGTTTTGCCAAACTGGAGTTGTCTCCTTGGCCAGTGAATAGCAAGTGCCCATTCAGGTCTCCCAACACAACCCCCTTCTCATGTAGCTTTGGAGAGATGAATTGAAGCCATCAGGATGTTGATGTACCATGGTCCAGTCAAGCACTGCTCTTCCTACCAAGGTTAAAAACAAGGGGAATAGTGAGTGAAGGCTAGGAGAAGACACGGAGGCATGGAGCTGGGATGGATGTGGGGGCTGGGGACAGTGGGGGCAAGCTGACAGCCCAGGCTTCAGTTATTTCTTTGTCCTTCTGCAAAAAAAAAGAAAGACCACAAGGTCCACAGAATCCCAGAATTGCCAAGATTGGAAAAGACCTTTAAGCTCATGGAGTCCAACCATGAACCCAACACTGACCAGTCCCCTATGACTAACTTATGTCCCTCAGCACTATGTCTACATGACTCTTCAATCCCTCCAGGGATGGGGACTCCACCACTGCCCTGGACAACCCCTTCCAATGCCTCAGAACCCTTTCAGCAAAGAAATTCTTCCTCACATCCCATCTCAACTGCCCTGGCCACAACTGGAGCCCATTTCCTCTGGTCCTGTCCCTTGGGCCTTGGTTGAACAGACCCACCCCCACCTCTCTCCACCCTCCTCCAAGGGACTTGCACAGAGACACAAGGTCTCCCCTCAGCCTCCTTTTCTCCAGGTTCAACAACCCCAGGTTGTTCATCCCTCAGCAGGAGCTGGATGGCCAGAGAGTGGAAGGTGATACTAAAAACACCCTTGGTCCTCTGGTTCTACCCCAGTTGTTGCTCTCTTAGACAAAGACATGTGTCTTGCAGGCATCCACATCCTCTGTCTGGCCCCAGCCCTGGTTGGTTTGCTCCTCCAGGTTCTCCCCAGGCAAAGCTTCATCTCAACATGGCTCTTGAACTGTTTTATTCTTCTCTTCCCCGAGGTGGGGACAATGGCTACCTGAGCCTCTAGTCAAATCACACTCGACTTGGGGGGG
>NW_010312911.1:0-15520 GCF_000700745.2 Antrostomus carolinensis
GGATCTTATCAATGTCTATAAATACCTGAGGGGTGAGGGCCAAATGGATGGGGCCAGACTCTTTTCAGTAGTACCCAGGGACAGGACAAGGGGCAATGGGCACAAACAGGAACACTGGAAGTTCCACAGAAACTTAAGGGGAAACTTCTTTACTGGATTTTCACTGCATAAAATGTCTGTGAGGTGAGAGGAAGCAATGGTGTTCATCTGGTGAGGAGCGCTGGGAACTGTTGGGCTCAACAGCTACTCAATGGCTGTGTTTAAGCAAGCTGTACCTGCTGCTGCCCAAAGCCTTGGAAGCGGTGGATGCTGAGTGCAGCATTTAAAAAAATTTCTAGCTTTCCTCAGGTGTAGCTACAAATCTCTGAATGTACTGAATGTACTGCTGTTTTAGGCTTTTTTTTTTTATTTTATGATTATGTAGATGTTTAAAGATGCAGAGAAAGGTCTAGTTAATGGTTTAGAAGCATAGATGGGCTCTGAGCAACCTGATCTAGTTGAAAATGTCCCTGCTCAATGCAGGAGAGTTAGACTAGATGACCTTGAAAGGTTCCTTACATGTCCCTTACAACCCAAAATATTCTATGATTCTACAGTTACCTTTAAAAAAAAAAAAGTTTTTTAAGGGGACATGGGGACATCATCCTGGAAAGCTTTCCTAGGGAATTTTGGTGATCCTTACGCTGCAGAAGTGAAGGGATTCTCACAGAGAGAGGGGTTGTACTCTGACCCCTCTTCCCCCTCAAAATCACAGCAATTATTTTTTTCCATAGAACAGAAAAGCAGCAAAGTGTTTCTGGGTTTTAGTTTGGGGGGGGGGGATTGTTTCTTGGGTTGTTTGTTTTTTTTGTTTTTTTTCTGAAATAGCACGTCAGAAGAGGACACTCTACCTTCAGGACCTACCAAATGAAAGTGCTCAAGAGCCTGTGCAGGCAAATGGTGGTGGCCATTCTAGGATGGCATGCATGGGGCAAGGGATGCAAAAGGGGTGTGTGGGAGCCATGCAAATCTGAGTACTGCTGAAGCGAAAAAATTCTTCAGTTTCCAGCACCTGAGTATTCAATGCACATAGAGACAAGCACTTCAGGGAGACCCTGGGGTTTTTAATACTTGGAACAAGGTGAGATAGGGCGCAAGAGAGACAAGGGACAGCATTACATGACATAAAACCAATCGCTTAGATTTTGTACAAGGGATCAAATCTCAAATGTAGGATGTGATCCTATTGAGTGACTCATTCCTACTGCTGACAGGTACCTCAGGATTTTCTTTTCACAGAAGCATTTGTAGGCCTTGCCAACACACCACCTTACGAGCTAACTGAAGTCGCACATTCCTGAAAGTGTAAAGATTAAAGAAGTATTTTGCCTCCCAGGGACGCAAGCACTAACACACACCACTGCAAAACGCCTCTGGAAACAATGACAAACTGTTGTTTTGCTGTAATGAAATCTGTGAAGGAAATTGGGAATGATTGCTTGACATTTGTGTGTGTGGGGAAATATTAATTAACTGATCTTCCTCCAGTCTTCAGCAATCACAATTTTGTTTCCATGTATTAACACAAATTTTAGTGTTATTGGATACACGGTGATTTTACACATTTTTTTTTTACTGGGAAGTCACACTAAATTTTTAAAAAGAAAATAAGGAACACCTAGTAAAAAAATATGAACAGGTTTGTTCTATTCATGTTTGCCTTTGGGGTGGGTGGGGGAAGAAAGGGAAATAGGAAAAAAACCCATGTCGTATTCTGCATTTATTTCCCTTCTGTTACAGCTCTTCCCTTCCTGTTAGAATCAAAGTTCTTCTTTCAGAGTTGTTAATAAAAAAGAAATGCCCAGTGGGGACCACAGCCCCGTCATGGAACAGATCAGGAAATGGAGTAAGCAGGTGCTCTGCCCATGTCACAGGCTTTTCTGTCCACTAACTACAAAAGATGGCATCTAGAAAATGCCAAAAATTAAATCAAATATGCTGGATAAAAACTAGACAGTGTGAGGGCTAATCTCCTGCTAATCAGATGAGGTATAAGGATAATTCTGTGAATATGATGGAGTTTTGATTTTCTTAGGAGTCATCTGCTTCCAGCACTGGGACTGGCCAACCCAGAGCAGCTCCTTCAGCCAGTGCTCTGCTGCAGGAGAGGCGACCTCTCAAAACGGGGTTTATAAGAGCTGTGACAAAGATAATTACGAGTATTATGTATTCTGTAAGGAATTTCTGTAAGAAATTAAGACTAACACTGCCAGTGAGAAGTTTAGATGAATGACTTTTATAATGGAGGGGGTAAAATGAGGATTTCAAAAGCACTGTTAACATGCTAGTATTTACTAGGACAAAAATGTAGGTAGGAGAAAATGAAGACACATGGGGAGCTCTTTCTTTTTCTGTCTTTCTTAGCAAAGACAATTTTAAGAGAATTAAGAGAGGGAACTAAACTATCACTTCAGCTATTAATTTTAAATAACTTCAAGCACATTTAGAAAGAAGTTTTCAGAATGCTCCTGAGGAAAAACCTGTAACTCCATTGGTGCTGACTGCAGTAACAATGGAAAAAAGCAGAAAGTTAAGAAATTTTGGCAATGACAGTGATGGAGTTTGATTTACTCAGAAGAGTTATAGGCTTGAACCTGCCAAACTTGTTCTCCCATAGATTTTAAGTGCAATCAACTAAAAAATGTGCACGGTAAGAACACTTGCCAATTTATGCCCCATCCTCAGTACAGGCAAGTTTAAGACCTGAATATCCCAGCTGCTTCACATCCCTTCAATCAGTGAAACAAAATCTGAATAAAAATAAATTATTTATAAAACCTGCAAATTATTTTCTGTACTTCTTGGGACTGTAGAATTCATGTTAGCCCCTTCCAGTGTTAAATTAGACCCGGTGTGCCTTTGTAGAGCACTGGGCACACAATTCTGTTTCTCACTGCTATCACATAAGTATCAAACAATAATTGAAAAGAGACAAATGACAGATTTAAAAAACTGTATCTAGAAATAAATTATATGTGTTTTGAAGGTAAGAAAAAACAGTCACAAACATTTCCTAGGACATGAAACACTTTAGGGGGCTGTAGTGCATTAGCATAACAAAGTGGTTGACTTCAAGTAAAGATTTTTCTCATTTGCAAATTTGTTGATTCTTTCTGTCAGCTGGATACAGTTAACGGGCAATAAGCTGATGCATCCGTGATCTCCCCTTTGATGTGCTGTTTTACATCTTTTACAGAGCTTCCAAGTTTTTAATTTGTAGAAAATTGGTAAGACACAAAAATATAGAGCTATGGTATATTACACTGTTTCTTTCAGAAAACAGAAGTGGGCTATTCAATGCTTATCCAGAGCTGATATATTTAAACTGTAAGAAGCAGATAAGAGACAATTGATATTCACCTTAACAGGGCTTACTGACCTGGTAGGTAGAAAATAATGTTCATCCATTGGAAGTCAGTATGTGCATGGCTACGTACGTTCCAAACACTTCAATATCTAGCAACCTTCCTATCACAGCCTCACTTTCAAAATGGCAAGTTTATTCCTCTAAACAAAAAAAGTCTGAAAGACAGAAAAATCTTTTTAAATGGCTGCAGCAAACCAAGGTATTTTCACTTATGTGAGGTCTGACTAGCTAAGGTTATCTCATATTTTAGTAACAGATTTTATAGGAAAAAAAATCCTGCTCGTACTCAAGCAATCACCAGACAACATTCCTCTTGTATGAAAATAATGTACCTTTAATTTATTTACAAGACTGACCAACTGGATGAAGTGGCTGTACTTCAGATGCACTGCAAGAGCTTTCACTAGTGAACTATGTCACTATTCATATGTCTGTATTTTCTTGATATCAGTTATAAAACATACAATCAAACGAATCATGAAAGGGTTGTGAAGAGTGAGGTAAAAGGAATGTACACAGCAATTAGACAGAAGGGAAGAGAAAAAAACCAATGAAAATCTTTCTATACCCACTTTCAAAAATGTAATTTTAAAAGGTGAAAATTGTTTTTTCACTACTTAGTAGATAACATGAATGGACTGATTTTTTGACTTACTGTCAACATCTACAGTAAAAGCCAGTACGTCTCAAATTTGCATGCTAGCTAGTAACATCTGTCAATTGTACAGAAGTTTAATATATATCGAATTCTTCTGGGAGCTTCGACATCAGTAAGCGATGAAACATGTATGACATTGAGATAAGAAAATACAATTATATTTCTTACCTTCTGGCCAGCCATTCGCAACAACAAATTAAGCAGCTGTTAATAATTTCTGTAATTTTATATCTCCCATAAAAGTGCATGTAAAAAAATTCACAGAGGTGCTAGGTAGCATACAATTACAAGATTAAGTCTTGGTTTCGGATACATTCAATTTGCTGAATTTATGCACTAAAATGAAAGATAAGATGCAGACATTGTGGTATCAGTTCTTTATCTTTGGTAAAATGTTTTCATTTTATTATAGCCATATTTGCTCTGATAACCATTTTGTGCATGGTCTGCTATTATTTAAACAAACAGGAAACATTGAAATGGATATAAACAGTATCAGTGTATTATTTAGTACATTCATGACTTCCTTCAAACATTCTTTGAGAATGCTGCGGGCATATGGGGAAAATGACCAAATGCTACTATCTATTATGATTTACTCCCGTTTTAACGTAATACTTTTACTAGTTCTGCCCTTAGGAAAAAATGTTTTGTTTTGCTTTTAAAAGAAAGGGATCAATATGACTCTAAGCACAATAAATTCTAAAAATCTGAAGTAAAAATATCAAGTATTTTGTACTTTCTTACAAATGCTAAAATAGAAAATTACACTGAAACCGACTTAAAATTTGATACTATGACCCATCTAAGTAAACAACAAAAAAGGACCACAGAGATCATCAACAATTGCTCCAAGGTGTTTCAGTGATGGTCAGTAAGTGATCACTGTCTCTACTGTCCCAAAAATCCATGTCTGACTCTTTCTCACCATTTCTATCAGTATTAAATTTAAAAAAAGAGAAAGAAAAAAAAAAAGGAGAAAACTAGTTTTAAAGCAGCACTCTCCAGCGACACATCATAGAGCAAATTCACATTGGGTTCTGGGTGGCCTTTGTTACACTTGAACATATTAATGATGCAAAATTGACTGTATGAACCTAAGTTATACATACACAGTTATGCCTTCCAAATAGCTACTAATTACACTAAATCAATTTGGCAAAGTGAGAAAGCTCAATATCCCTACACCCAAAATATCCAGAGGGTGCTGCATTCACGCAAAGAATAAGTTACATTACCACAGCTCACATGTGGGGACCCTTAAACACTGAATTCCATCACAAAACCAATCTTTGCACATACTTTTTATATATGCAATTCACTATGAATACTGGAAACCTTTGGAATCATGATTTTGATAGAGAGTAAAGTCTAAAAGTTTTCTAAGTTCTCGTTTCAGGTCTTTTTGTTGTTGTTGTCTTTGTTATTTTACAAACAGAGTGGCAAGCAGGCTATGGCAAGACATTCCACGAGTATAGGCTTGGGTCTATTCTGCTGGCTTTATTGAGATGAGCCATCCTCGGTCACGCCAGCAGTGACACTGGACGAAACAAAAAAGAACCTCACAGGGGCAGGATCAAGCTTGTGATGTCAGTATAAAAAAAAAAAAAAACATTCACATTGTGTCTATGCTCACGTCTCAGTTCTTCAACAGTTAATTCTTGGCTTTAGAAATAAAACATGGGTAACAGTCAAAAATTCAAATGATACCATTCTGACCCATTCTTTGACACGGTATTATTGTTTTCAGTATCTCAGTATCATCAAGAACAAAACAAATGTGAAGCTGCAATTACTGTAGAAGCAAAATCTAATATTCCAATGATTTCCAACGAACATGGCACTTTCAAATTTAAATTAAGTTTAAATTTCAAACTTGAAATTAACTATCAAGACTGCTTGTAAGGGTATAATGAAAAACTGCCCCTGAAGAGCACAATAATTTAAAAAAATTATTTATTATTAGAAAATGATAAAAAAGGAAGATGCAGAAATGGGGAGTGGTGTAATACAGTTTCAATACATGCATTTGCACCAGTGAAAATCATGCTCTTGGCGAGTCACTGATAGCTCTACCAGCTCTGTCACCGATGACTTAAGGTCTTTGCCCATGTACAAATGTAGTAAGCCACTTCCCACTGCTGCCGTGCCCACGCAGATGCAACACACACATTAAAACGCAACAAACTGAGTGCCCGACTGTCCTAGATGCTGAGTACCCTCAGCTCATGACAGGCCCTTCAGTCTAAACCAAAGCATAATCCTGACAATAATTTAGTGGTCAAAGTCTTAGGAATTACAAGAGCCTGTCACTTTTTTGCTTTCTTTGCTTTTTTCAATAGATCACACTTTTTTCTGTTAGGACGCCGGCACCTTTCATCAATGCTTGGGATACATTCATAATGCCACACTTCCTCCATTTTCTCCACGGGGTAAACTGCCTCCACGTAATGACGGATCAGTCTCAGTCTGAGAGGATCGAGCTGTTTTTTGTTACAAGCACCTGAATGGTTGTATTGCAGTCTGAGATTCTCCGGAGTAAAGAGTTCGGGAAAGAGCCTTACGAGAAGCCTGGCAGCAAAGTTGCCGACCGAGAGGCTCTGCTGCACGATCTCTCTTACCTCCTTATCAGACAGCAAATACAGAGAAGGCACAGGGAAGTCTGGATTAGGAACAACGAGTTCATCGAGTGGTATCTTGCAAAAATCTTTGCTGCTTCTTTCCGGTGGCAGCGGCGGCCCTTCGAATTCTTCTCGGAACCGCTCGGGGTTTATTGCATAGCTGAGAAATTCCCTCCTGTCGGGCCCTGGCACATGGATTTTCCGTTGCTGTTGGTACGAGCGCCTTTGCTCCGTGTCTCTTCGCCGACACCTCTCGTCAAGCTTCCCAACAAACTCCAATGTCCACACTCTGTCATTCTTTGCTCTGGGGTACAGTATCTGCACATAATGTCGAATTAATTTAATTCTAGTGGGATCGAGCTGTTTCTTGCCTAAAGATCCACTACAGTTGTATTGCTTCCGTAAGTTTTCATGAGTAAAGAGTTCAGGAAATAAGAGAACAAGCAATCGAGAGGCAAAGTTGCCTATGGAAAGACTGCTTTCGTATATGCTCTTAATCTGTTCTTTGTTCAACAGGTAATCTGGGACAGGGACATCAAAATCGGGAGGGGGGAAGTCAAGTTTGTCAAAGTCTATGGGCACAAGCCAAATTTTTTTTGAGCGCCTGCCAGGTTTTTCATATTCAAAACTGTCTTCCACTTTGATGATCGATACATCATCAGGTAAACTAGAAGAATCGTAACAGTCATCTCTCATCTGATCACATTCGCTTCCATCCATATATGTATTTTCAAGCTCATCGTTTATTCGCTGAACACACTGCTGCAACCAGGCTTCTTCTTCTTGCACATCTGGGAAGTAAATTTCAGTGTACCTACGGATTATTTGAAGCCGATGAGGATCCAGTAGTTGTTTCCCAGAGTCTCCATAGCAGCTGTACCTTTCAGCTAATTTTCTGTGGTCGAACAGTTCCGGAAACAATCTGTGTAACAAAAAAATAGAAAATTCCCCTGGAGAGGAAGCTTCATCTAAAAATTCATTGAGATCCTGAGCATCCAGCATGTAATCTGAGGCAATGACACTACTCCTGTCCAAGGACAAAGCTTCCTCCTGCTCTTTATCCTCCATAAAATGAGAGGATTCGACCTGCTCAGTCTCATAAAAACTGGATGATTGCACATTCTGCTGACTGTTTTCCATTTCCCTTTGAGCCCAAAATCTATTGAAAAAATCATTGACTTGAGGCAAACACTCCACCTGCCACACAGCTGTATTCTTCACAGAAGGATAACAAACTTCCACATAGTTACGGATAAGCTGCAGATGAAGAGATTCAAGTTTCCTTTTGTTGGGAAAGCCGCACGCACTGCAGCTTCTGCTGAACTCATCGTCGCTGAAGAGCTCTGGGAAGAGCTGCACTAGCAACCGGCAAGCTAAGTCTCCACCTGATGTGCTTTGATCCATGATTTGTTTGAGCTCCGCAGCAGTCAGCTGGTACTCTGGGGGGGGCTTGAAGTCTGCAACGGACTCTGCTGGACTGACTTGCTTTTTAATTCTGCTCACCTCCAGAGACAACAGGTCAACTTTACTGTGAAGCTGAGTCATATTGGTATTGAGGGTGTTAAGCGTGTAAAACATTTTCTGTATCAAAGAATATATATTTGGGTCAGAATCTACAGTGGCCGCTGCTACGGCAATGGCTGCAGCCGAGTCCCTTTTGCGTTGATCGTTCAAAGTCCGAAGATGAGAGGGACTGCTGGGGTTGATTTTTTCAAAAAACTCATAAGAAGCAAACTGCTCTGCTCCTGGCGCGTTCTTCTTCTCCGTGATTTTGTGTGAGATGCCATAGAGAGGTTTTTTATAAGATGAAGTGGTTATGTCACTGAAGGATTCTTCTTCACAGAGCCACGTTACGTTAGGATTCTTGTTCTTGTTTGGCTGCTCTGCAATTACCTGAGTGGGTGAGCCAGTGTCTCTGTTCTTCATGTTTGAAAGGGGGCCCTTTGAATAAATAAATATTGTATTAGTAAGACTGCCTTAAAAATATTATCTATATATACGTGCCCCTTAAGCAGGCATTGTTACATAAATATGCAAAGTCAAATTTTCTCCAGAGGACTTAGTTGTGTTAAACACATAAAAATTAATAAATTCACTAGGAAAAAAAAATACAGTAAAGTATTATTTAGGTTTTTGTTTGTTTGTTTGTTTTTTTTGGCTCATGGCTTTCCCCATGGAATAGAAATGCAATAATAAACCATAGTACTTTTTACCCACAGAGCTCTAAGTACTCTCCCAAATTAAGTATCAATATGCTTCACCTTGCTTATGAGGACCTTAGGCTGTGGAGAATTTGAGTGGCAACAAGTCAGCAACAGAGCCAAGAATAGAATCTAGATTTTCTGACTCCTAGTCCTGTGACCTTGCCACTGCCTCCAACAACTGCATCTAACGTTCCAGCACTCTCTTTAGGTTAGCTTTTGAAAATACCACAAAGGCTGTAAGACAACAAAACTATGCTTATTCTCTTTTTTCTGATGTGGAAGGTTTATATAGGGTTTTATCAATCTTCATAATGGTGTACAACTCCTAAACAAGTTCTAAGAATGACTGTAATTTTTAAAAAGCATTCTATTTAAATAATAAAAACTTAAAAACAAAGTAAGAAGTACCTTGGTATTATCTTTTTAAAAAGGGAAGCCTAAGATTTCTTTATTTCTGAAAGGTAGGGAAGTTTGGGATTCTAATTTTCTAAATTATACAAAAACCAGTAAGGAGCTCTTAAGGAATTAATGTTCTCAGTAATGCCTAACTCTTCCTCATTGCTTGAAATTGGAAGCAATCATTTTCATCAACTCAGAGCAAATACACAGGGCTTGGGTGTGTTGGGTTTTTTTTGCAAACACATGGATATTGCAAATAATTCTTAGGAAGTTAAACAGATAAAACAGAATCAAAATCCAACATACAGAATTCAAACATGAGAAAACACTCACAGATTTGAGAGTAGACTGTACTGAAACATTTTGCTTGGCTTGTTCCACAGAACATTAATTACATGAAAACCACAGAATTTGCATTCAAGTATTAAAACAAATGCAACACAGACTTGAGGGCTGAGCTGAGGGCCACAAGCAATTTGAAATTCTAGTGAAGACCCCACTATGTCCTACAGTGAGGAACTTGAATTAAGATCATTTTCTGCAAAAAACAACTGTAACACTCGACAAACTAATCTGGCCTCTATTTGTACTCACACTTGGCATCTGCTCACTGCAGTGACAAATTGAATCTAATTACTTTTTAATTTCTAATGCAATGTATGCTCAAAAGAGGCTCCAAGTTTAGAAACCAGCAGACTCAATTAAATTGAAGTTGTGTTTCCAAATTCTGCTCTCATTCACATCATACAACCCTACATGTGAAACCTTATGTTTTCACAACCAATGTTGCGCAGAGGGTCAGATGATAAGATGAAAGCATAACATAAAGGCAATATATTTCACCATGCGCAGAATCCCTAGCCGTGGTGGTGCATAGGACACCAGACTTCCAGGTCCCATTTAGAAGGCTGTCCCTCCCTTCCCACTCATATTAAAGCACATTTGCTATGAGGACAGTGAGGAGCCATACTCCTGTAACACCACCAGCTATTAAAAAGTGACTTACCCCAGCAAGTGGTACGATAAACCCTTAACTAAATCAGCTCTTTGTGACTTGTAAAATACCCGAACACAAGAGAGCGAATAGTGAGCAGACTGATGCACATAGCTCCCACCTAGCTGCAGGCTCCTACACTGGGGCTGGAGCCGTCATACCCCACTTGCCAATGGAGAAACAGAGGTATTTCCAGACGGTAACAGAGCTCTCCCGAATAGACATCACCCGAACGCAGGTCATGGAAATCTCCAGCGACAATAAAAATAGTTCTGCTCCCTGGTCAGACACCCAGACTGACTCACAAATTTCTTTTACCCTTTTAGATTGGAAGAGCAAAACAAAACTGCAATTCTAGAGAATACATTTGTTACACTGAGACCTGCTACCTAAGTAGCGAACTCTTCCATTTACACCCCTGTTTACAGAGGATAGTCCAAATATTCCTTCACATACAGAGTATGATTAATTCAATTCCTTCTCTACTAAATAGCTTGCCACAGGCCACCAGCTGGCTGTCAGTTCTCGTCAGAACTCCTGCCGTACCTTTTCCCTAATTAATTATATAACACTTGGCAATGTGGGGGTAACTTCTATTAATGTACACTGAACACACAGAGCCAGGGCAAAGAAACATTAGGATGTGTATTAAACGGCACAAATTCATTTTCTGAAGTATCTGACTGCACTCTGACAGTGAGTATTGTGGAAGTTTGCATTCTCGGTTTTGGATGCGGTGCTCTGGAGAAGTGTTCGTGCTGAGAACTACAGCAGAACTGCCCTTTCACTAACGCAGCTCCCAGTGCTTGGATCTGGTTGTGGGATGGATTTGCTTATCTGCACTTCAGAAACACATACTTAGTGTCTGACTAACAGACAACAACACATTTGGGGCTATATTTAAGGATTTTCTATTTCAGATGCATTTTTTTGTTTTGGTTTGTTTTTGCTTTCAGTTATCTTGTTTATTTTATAAAGTTTCCATCTGGGAACAGCACTGTCCACAGCATAAATATATGGCTTTTTGAAATTCTCCGATTAAACTAGTATTTATTATTTTTAATTAGCTTTCTGTAACACTGATCTTTAAACATTGATGTATTTCAGATAATACTATATCCATTTAAGATGATCAGTTTTAATGTACCATCAAAAAATCAGCACATATATTGTTCTATAAGGCTCAATGTACATAAGATAGTGCTGCTTTTTATATTAGATTTGCACAGCAAGTTTTCTACACTATATAAATTATTTGAACATTTGTAAAACGTAGTATTTTGGTAAACATCGACCAATATAAGTAATTGTGAAATAGTCTCTCACATTATCTCTTGGAGCCCTAAGCCAAGTTTTAAAAGCTGTTTAGTTATTGCTCTGCTCAGTGCTAAAGTCCAGCTAATTTATGACATTTATTATGCTTAATAAACAAAGTCTAAATATCTGTAAGAATACAGAACATAGTATTCTAGCATATGAGTAAAGAAGAATAAATATATAAGCAAGAAACATAGAAAACAATTCTATCAAACACATACTAACTTGGAAATGTCTTGCACATAAATTTTTAAAACTTACAATCTTCTATACTTTTTTTTTCTTGGTAAAGAAAATTAGGGAAAATTAATTTCTGGTTATGAAGTGACAATCAGAATTTTAAAAAAGCAAAATGTTTTCTGACAGAAAGTAATTTCGTAATATAATCACCAGCCCAATAGTACAGTTATATAACATAAGAATTACAGCTCTGCTTGTATCATACATAGATGACTATGTGATGTGTAGTAAAAATACACTACAAGCACCATAGTCTCAAAAAAAAGGTAACATTTTGTCCTTTGTTCAAACAGAAATAGTTAATGAAGTCATCAACTAAAAATATTGGTACTAGAAAAGTAATTAACTTGAAAGATGTTGTTAGGATTGAAGACTGTCTCTGGTTGGTTATTTAACTAAACATGCTGATTCATTGGGGTCAGTCAAGAGTGAATTTTCATCACTGTTACTCAGTCACTTTCTGATATTATAAGCCCAAAGTTAAAATTCAGTTCAAATAAATTTAAAAATTTATTAAAGACAAACAGCACACAATAAAATCCAAAACAAGCTCAGTTCAGAGTCCATTATGAAGCTCTTTTAAGAATCTGAATGCAAGTAAAACAATTGTAAAAAGAAAAAGAGGAAGGAAAAGAAAGAAATCATGTAATAAGATTAAAACCTACCTACCACAGGCATTCAGGGAAAAAAAGAGAGCCCCAAGAAGTCAGAGAGATGACAGTCAATAAAAAAATATGAAGAGCTACAGCTAGAAAGGAGAAATGAAATGCACAAATACAAGACAGAATAACTGGCTAGGTAGCAGAACAGCAGAAAAGGATATGTGCATTAGAGTAGGTCATAAACTAAATATAACCCAGGCCCTGAAGTTACTCAAAAGAGGATGAATTTGAATCTAGGTTATTTTAATAAAGTGCTGAGTGTGAAAAACAAGAGGTCACTACGCTGCTCTAGAGGGCGTTAGAAGAGATGTGACTATCCAGCACTAGACATTAACCTTTCAGGAATCTCAAATTGAACAACAAAAATATAAGATGATTCCTGAAGAAGAGCAGAAGAAACAGAATTTTAGTCTTGGAAAGGAAGGACTGAAGGTGGACAACGTCACATCAATTTTCCCACGTGCAGAATACTTTTCTAGGTATAGATGATCCCTGCTCTCCCTACCGAAAAGAACAAGGACAAAAAGAAACCTGCTCAGTTTCAGCAAAGATTAATGAAAATCTCCAGTTGCTGGAGAGGTGCAACACTAGAACAGGATAATGGAAGAGACTGAGCATCTCCTTCACCAACTGGACAAACATCTGGATTGTCACAAGTGGGATGCTGCACCAGAAGTTGTAACACATTCTGCTCTTGATACGCTGAAGTCTTCTGCATCCCTGCATTTTTATCTTTTAAGTAATACAAAAATTTATACTTGTCTCACTGACATCAAAATCCGTGTCACTTCTTCTGAAGGAAGAGTCACAGCCCTGATTCTACCACTGAGGATCCAGCTGAAGGACTGTGTGACATGAGAGGGACTGCAGTCAGTCATGCTCAGTTAATCCAAATCACTACCTGCTCCTACATTCTCTGACAAACAACAAAAATATACTTCAGATGAATGAATTAACCTGTAAGTGTGTTTCACTGATATGATCGCTCCCACGTTATTTAAAGAAATACCCAGACAAGTAATGTGTGCAAACTGGGTTAAGATTAGCCATATTTGACTCAAGCTTGTTATTAATGCAAATCTAGTTAAATGACTTGCATTTTGCTTATAGCAGCAATGAATTTAGCCTATGAAATATGAACAGAAAAATCACACAGTCATGTATAGAGAAGTCACCTCTTGTGTAAAGCGTCTTTTCTTCACACTGGGTAAGACATCTTGCTGGCTCCCTGAACCATCACAACCAAGGGAGGTCTGTTTCCGTTTGTTGGAATCCTGTAGGCAAGTAACTGCACCATCCAGTGAGTGTTTCTCAGCAGATCTGGATGTTACCGAGCAGTCTAGAGCTTCATCTTCGTTTTCTGTTTCTACTTTCACTATATTTTTTTTAGGAATTTTTACTGGAAAAAGAGAAGGTT
Organism: Antrostomus carolinensis; assembly: GCF_000700745.2. Lineage (NCBI taxonomy): Eukaryota > Metazoa > Chordata > Aves > Caprimulgiformes > Caprimulgidae > Antrostomus > Antrostomus carolinensis. The sequence continues at coordinate 13,919 of NW_010312911.1, forward strand.
TAGAAAGATAAAGCACTCTCTCTAGAAAACCATGACACCCTTAATACAATTTTTTGTGGTTTCTTTTTATGAAAATATGTTTTGAAGAACATCATTATTTTTATGACTTGTACGGTAAGTGTATGCTGAGGCCATCCCTAAGTCAAGTTTTTATTATGCTAGGAACCATTCAGTCATCCGGTAAATGACAGTTCTTCCCCAAAGAAGAGTCTAAACAAATAAAGTTACAGTAGGAGGAATTTTTTCAAGGGGGAGGAAGGACGTAGAGCAGAAAATATAATAAGTAACAAAGATAATGGTGTGTTTTAGATAGCTTTTTAAAAAACATTAATGTAATTTGTCTTGATCCAAGTGAATCCTTTATCAGGTTACAAAGGCTTTCATTCAACAAGTATTTTTGCCTGATCATAAATTACACAAAGTATAATATTTTACCTTCATCATCATCAGTGATTTCAGCTGAATTCATCTTCTATTTCACTAAAGAACAAAACAAAAATACAAAAATAAATATCAGCATCTTCTTGAATCAGGAAATACCTGCATCTGTTTTTATAGTTAATTTTAATCTAGAGCCACTGGGCATTAAAAGCCCACAGGTAATTTCCAATCTGTACATTTGTAGACTCTAGCTATTTTCAATAAATTTCATGGCCATCAATAGACCTGTCAGCATGCAAACTATACAGACTACATACAACAGCTAAGAATGTATTTAAAACTATACGTCTTTTTCTGGCAAGAAGAAAAGTAAAAGTCATCTTAACTTTCCCTATGAAGTATCTTGGAAGTAAATAAGCAGAACTTAACTGCATTAAACTCTCCATCTTGTACCAAGTCACTACTACTTATTACAGTCAAATGTTTTTATATTGTCACTGTGGGTGAACCAAAGTCATCACAGAAGGAAAACTCATCATAACCTGGAATATACATGCTGCAGTAAGTTTTCCCTTTAAAAATCTTTGATCTTTGATGTGGATTGCATAAATTCAAGCAGAGCAATCTGTAGATGTAAAGTAACTACCTTTTTTTTCTGTCAGCCTCTAAATAATCTAAGAATGTTTTTTGCAAGGAAAAACAAATATCTGTATTATTCTAGCAGAATTTTAGCACTATTTTTCACATGAAAGACGCAGTTGTATTTCTGTTTCCTTCAAACCTAATTTTGCAAATTACCTGGGGGCAAACATCAGTCTGTGGACATGTTCCTAAAAGATACTCTAAATCTTTTGGAGAGCAACAAAGCAAACAACCTAATCAGATCTCACTTACTGTTACAGGGCACAGAGCTGCAAACTGACACTCAACTGGTAAGCTGGTGACTGGTAAACTGTCACACACCACTCATGTTCATCTACACACAGCATTATGTTTACTTGGTCCCAGAATTATTAATTTAAATTTTCCCCAGTCAAAATTCTTCTTTCAAACAGTTTTATTTCAACTGTTCCTGCCCATCCTTTAGCCAGGGTCTGAAATCAAGGAAGGTTTCTCTCTGGCTGGAGCAAGTGCATAAAGCAACCAGTTGATCAAGAGTGTACATACAGCCCAGAAGTGGGAATTAAAGTGAAATTTAAAAAGAGAGATACAGAGGGAAAG
>NW_010312911.1:15537-16788 GCF_000700745.2 Antrostomus carolinensis
GAAAGAGAAAGGGAATCTGTTTTGGAGAGGGGAAAAAGTGTCTAGCTTACTTTCAAATCCTGTTCAATAGAATGATTTTTTTAAAATATAAAAATACTGTTAAAAAACTGCAAATGCTTGAATACTATGTAGTTACATTTTTTTTCTTTGTCGGTAACTGATGGCTGTTAACAGTTAAGGAAGAGATCCTATACAGGGTAAGATTTTGTATGCTTGCACTCCAATGGGTAGGCCACACACACACAAACAAAAGATGCATGGAGTTATAAAATCAGCTCATACCGGGCCACTCTAGAACCCAAAATATCCTGATGTGCTGATCTTCAACATCACGCCTATATACAGCCTTATAAAGGGCATCCTTACGAAGATAACATGAGACTGTCTTCATCATCATGTCACCAGAAAAAGTCTGTCTCTGTTGGACACAGAGCTACTACAAACTCCTTAGATACCTACTCCTTTTACCCACCACAATCCCTTATTTCAGGACTTGCATTTATTAATTAATCCACATATAGATTATGCCACCTTACAACCATGCCACTTAAACTTCTGCAAACTCTGTAAAGACATAACAGCATGAAACCTAAGTGGCCCACACCTATTTCTAAACCACCTGATAAGCACTCGTGAGGGTTAATACCCAGTCTTACTAACCCAACATTATTTATGAATTTAGACACAGCCACTACAGCTCTTCACGAAAAATCCTAAAACAGTGTGCTTCACACAGCACCATCAAAAACCTAAGTCCTTAAGAAAAGCATATAGTATTAAATGTTTCTATTGTGCCCTGATATCCCAGATACATTGACTTTCAGTTTCTAGATCTTCCTTACACCTTTCCATACTGCGCTAGACCTAGCTCTGAGGGACGTGGTACAAGACCAACGTGCGTCAGTGCTCAGGGAGTGTGACAGAGTCTTTTTGTGAGGGCCTGAGGTGACAGTAAGCAAATCAGCCAGTACCACAAAAAATATACTCTGCAATGGAAATCAAAAAGGTTTGCTATATAATCCTAGACTGCTCTATTAGAAAACACTAAAAGATAGTAAACATAGAGTCAGAAAGGAAGAATATAAAGATGGCAGTGGAGAGGAATAACACCAAATATATAGGAAAAGATACAAGGAATTATATTTTCCTTCTAACTCCTGCTACTACTGCTATTCAAATAGGAAGAAAGCTTTAGAAGAATTCCTCAGAGAGAACACAAGGAAACTGGAAGGAGAAGATAAATGAGGATCT